>NC_056727.1:1251486843-1251614343 GCF_019279795.1 Protopterus annectens
GAAGGAGTTGCATTGTGTTTTTGTAGACTTAGAGAAAGCATATGACAGGGTGCCTAGAGAGGAGTTGTGGTATTGTATGAGGAAGTCAGGAGTGTCAGAGAAGTATGTAAGAGTGGTACAGGATATGTACGAGGGTAGTGTGACAGTGGTGAGGTCTGCAGTGGGAGTGACGGATGCGTTTAAGGAGGTGGTGAGGTTACATCAAGGATCAGCTCTGAGCCCTTTCTTATTTGCAATGGTGATGGACAGGCTGACAGACGAGATCAGACAGGAGTCCCCATGGACTATGATGCTTGCAGATGACATTGTGATCTGTAGTGAGAGTAGGGAACAGGTGGAGGAGACCCTGGAGAGATGGAGATATGCTCTAGAGAGAAGAGGAATGAAGGTCAGCAGGACTAAGAATATATGTGTATGAATGAGAGGGAGGATAGAAGAATGGTGAGGATGCAAGGAGTAGAGGTGGCGAAGGTGGATGAGTTTAAATACTTGGGGTCAATAGTTCAGAGTAATGGTGAGTGTGGAAGAGAGGTGAAGAAGAGAGTACAGGCAGGATGGCGTGGGTGGAGAAGAGTGTCAGGAGTGATTTGTGACAGACGAGTACCTGTAAGAGTGAAAGGGAAGGTCTACAAGAGGGTAGTGAGACCAGCTATGTTATATGAGTTGGAGACAGTGGCATTGACAAAAAGGCAGGAGTTTGAGCTGGATGTGGCAGAGTTAAAGATGTTAAGATTTGCACTGGATGTGACGAGGGTGGATAGGATTAGGAATAAGTATATTAGAGGGTCAGCCCAGGTTGGAAGGTTTGGAGACAAAGTCAGAGAGGCAAGATTACATTGGTCTGGATGTGTGCTGAGGAGGGATGCTGAGTATATTGGGAAAAAGATGCTAAGGATGAAGCTACCGGGTAACAGGAAAAGAGGAAGGCCTAAGATAAGGTTTATGGATGTGGTGAGAGAGGACATGCAGGTGGTTGGTGTGACAGAGCAAGATGCAGAGGACATGAAGAAATGGAAACAGGTGATCCGCTGTGGCGACCCCTAATGGGAACAGCCGAAAGAAGATGATGATGATATATAAATATATATATATATATATATATATATATATATATATATATATACATATACATACATACACACACACACACACATATATATATATATATATATATATACACACACACACACACACACACACACACACACAAAATGGGTCCAGATAACTTTGTTGTACAGTACTTTGGTCAACACCTGTTTAACCAACATTTGGTCAATTAAACAGATCACAAAGACAAGTAAACATAAGAGGTAGAAACCAGCACTAATACAAAGCAAAACGCCAACAATCCAATTTGAAGAATCCACCTCAGGGAAGCAGGTAGCCTACTCCAGAAAGGAAGCCTACGAACACCAATGTGAAACTGGAGCAGTTTATTACAGTTTATATTAAGCTCACAATTCTCTAACAGCTTTTCATCTGAATGCAAGTCACACTTCATCAGAATAGATAAGATCTAAGCAAAGTGCCCTTATATACCACACTGCACAATGACCAAATAAAAATGAATTAACAATTAAGCAATTAAACAATAAATTACCAAATTAAGTTACCAAAAGCCAGAGACAGTTTGCACCTGGCACCTCTAGGCTGTTGGCAAAGTCTCTTGCCTCCCCCATAGTGCCTTTTTCAAGCAAGGTCTCGAAAACAACATTAACGACATGAAATTAACCAATCAGAACAAAATAAGGGTTATGCTGCTAAATCCTAGGAGATTGAACTAAAAACTGCACTCCCTCAAAACACTTCTATTACTAGAAGATGTAGATATCTGTGAGGTCACAGAAACCAGGTTCAAGGCCTCAGATGGTACCCCAGCCTTCCACACCTTTAGACCACAAAATGAACTTGTGAAAACCAAAGGAGGCAGTGTTTCAATCTATATTAAATTCACCTCCTATCTAGTATAACTGGACAACTCCATGCAGTTACTTCACGTTCAGGTTACAGTGGTAAGACCCCCATTCAAGTCACAGCCAGTTATAGATCCTCCTCCATGGGTCACAACGCCCATGAAGCCTACTTGACCAAACTGGAGCCAATCCAAATTGTACTGAACACACTGGTTATGGGGGGTTTCAAATTATCCCACCATCAACTGGGAAACCTACGCTAGCTCACTAGCACAAAAGTTCCTTGCCTTTGTTAATTCAAATGCCCTGGAACAAATTGTCCATACCCCAGACAAGGGGGACAAATATTCTGGATTTAGTCCTCACCAACAAGTCAAGACAGATGCACTGCCACGACTGTAGGACCCTAATTCATTAAAATTGAAAACACATCAATCACCTTCGAGCTGGCACTAACATCAGAACTCACAAAGGGTGAAATCAAACTAAAAAACTTCTCCAAGGCAAACTATTCCCTCTTAGGTGAAGGTATAAATGCATTCCAAGTCCCACTCCAAGCTGAAAGTGGTAACTATGCTAAAACTTACACTAAAGCCCTGTTCAATCACTTGTACAAATGTAAAAACTCGGCCATATCAGTAAGAACCAAAGCCAGAGCCCCAAGTAAAAACAAGTTGCCATGGTGGACATCCAGCATCAACAAACTTTACAATAAATGCAAAATGTTGCTGTCTAAGAAAACAAAGGCAAGGCTCCAACAATGGAAAAGCACCCTCCTCAGCCTTAATTGGCAAATAAGACAACTTGTCAAATCCTCTAAGGACTCCTTTGAGAGAAACTTGGCAAGTACAACCAAGGATAACCATAAGGCCTTTTACAACTATGTACGTAACCTAAAGGGAAGGACCCAAGCAACTGCAGAAATAGTGGTCAATGGTATCACACACACACTGACCCAAACACATAGAAAACCTGCTAGCGGATAGGCTTGGTGAAAGTTTCACTCCCTTATCCCCTCTAACTTACAAGCCTTTCCGCAAACTTCCCCCCTCCTTACATATCTGAAGAGCAGATCCTCAAAGCCTTGTCCAAGGCAAAAAGCACAGCCTCTATGGGACCAGATGGCATCCCAGTTTGCCTTCTCAACAGGTTAAAACATGAACTAGCATCACCACTAAGTACCCTTTTCAATCGTGGTCTAACCACAGGTTTTGTTCCTGTGGAATGGAGAACAGCAACAGTTATTCCCCTCCACAAAGGTGTCCTAGCACCAGACCCAGGGAATTACAGACCCATAAGCCTGACCAGCCTCATATGTAAAGTCATGGAACGTATCATTATGGACCTCATAAATAAAGACATAGGTGACTTCCAAACCCTGGATCCTACCCAATTCGGCTTCGTGAAGGGCAGATCCTGCCTGTTAAATCTGGTGGAATTCTTTAAAAATGTGACCAAGGCCACTGGCGATGACAAATCTGTGCACAAAGCATACCTCAACCTGGCAAATGCTTTCGACACAATCCCACATTCAGGCATTACCAATAAACGTAGCAAACTGAATGGAGACCCCTTCATTGTAAGGTGGGTTGCCAAATGGCTCACAAACCAGAGACACACAATCAAAGTGGGTGACTTCATATCAACCAGCAGAGCTGTTACCAGTGGGATGCTACAGGGTTCAGTGCTGGGCCCCCTACTGTTTTGTATATACTTCTCAGAAGTTCAGGTCAAAACAAAGGGGTTGCGGTTGACCAAGTTTGCAGATGACTGCAAACTAAGTGTAATCATCAAATCCACAAATTATGTCAGTATACTCAGGAGGGACTCACATAGACCAATAACTGGTGTATTAGTCATGGTCTCAAACTGAATGTAAAGAAATGCATCATCATTTCCTTCGGCACAAACAATGTCCCCTCACACTATCAAATCAATAACACCTTAAGTACCCCATGAAGTGGTAAGGGACCTGGGATTACAAGTTGACTATGACCTTGACTTTGACCACCATGCGTCTACAGTAGGGAAAGCTTTCTACATAGCACACTTGGTTAGTAAAGGTATCAACTTGAAAGGAAAAAGAAGTTATAACCCCCTACACTCTGCTCTTATCTGGCCCATAACTAAGTATAACGCCCCATTTGGTATGTACCGTACTAAGCACCTGCAGCAATTACAGAGACCTCAGATATTTCTAACAAAGATCATCAAGGGGCTCCAGCATGTGCCTTACACAGATGGACTAAAGTCCCTGTCACTATATTTCATATCATATAGACTTCTTAGGGGAGACTTATGCCTGGCCTACAGAGCAATCCAAGACCCAAACCTAATGATCTTGCTGCATACCCGTAAATCAAATGGGACTAGGTCTACCTGTTTCAGGGACCTAAATACGGCCTATGACTTAAATAGGACATGCTGTAGGGACAGTTTAATCTCCCAGAGACTGCCGCATCTTTGGAACAGGCTACCAATTCATGTGAAACAAAACATCTCTATGACACTGTTCAAGAGGAACCTGGACGAGTCAGTGGGGCACCATAAATTCATATCAGGAATAGAGCCCACAATCCTCCTGGATATGGGCAGTCATCACTAAATACAGTCTGGGGTATTGATTAGCATTTCTACGGTATTACATTGAGATGAAATGGCTATGCTTAAAATGACCTCCGGGTCGATAGCCTAGTAATCAACTATGATCCTATGAAAAGAATATAGTTTAATTTAAAATCTGATTTAAAATTCATGAGTTGATTTTATGATTTTTTAATATACAGTATTGAATTACATATAGAAAATAAAAAATAAAATAGTTAAACTTAAGAATTACCACTAAACATTCTGAAAATAAAGGAACCACATAGAAATAGGTTGTAATATTTTATAACTTTAATGCTTTTTGTTTAAACACCTGGACTATGGTGGTGCAGACATTAATGCCCAGAGTGTGTGCTGAGTCAAATCTTATTAACTTTCTTATCTCAGTGTTTTCTTTCCATGATCCACTTCTAGGATTATACAGATTTTTTTCAAGAATAATGAATAAAAAGTACTTGAATCCCGTACGTAGATTGAGTCTCTGAGTAAAGCATTTTTCAGATTACATTTCAACGTGTTCATAAATACATTTTTAAACTGTCTCTCGGTTTTACCAAAGTAAAAGGTTGGACAGGTGGAACATATTGCTAAATAAACTAAACCCTTACTTGTACAATTCCCATCTTGCATAAACGACTGATTTTTAAACTATCACTCATCTGAATGCATTTACTTTCTACAATGTATTTACACTGGCCACAAATACCACACTTTGTAGTGCCCCTTATTTTTTTATTGTCTATGTTTTTTTTTGTTCATTTCTACAATATTTTTGATATTGCTTGCCATCTTGAAAATAAAAGTGAGTGTAGGTCCCACAGTATTTTTCAACTTGTCGTCACATGTCAAAAATACACCATAATTCATTTATTATGTCTTTAACAACATTAGAGCCTGCACTGCACTGTGAAAGCCCTAGTATATGTACTTTTAGTTAAGTCTACACTTTGTTTACTATTTATCTAATATTGAGTAACTCTCCATCTGAAACCATACATGTTTTAAAAAGGCTTTTCTTTTGTGGAAAAGGGTGGGCAATCTTATAGTGCAAATAGCGGTTTGAAAAAGTTGGTTTCTTAAATATGTTAGATGAAAAAACGTTTGAATGTTTAGTGAGTCATATCTAAGTAACTTACTTGCATTTTACTTGGGTGAATTTCAGAAAAGGGGTGGACTGTTTGAAGTGTTCTATAAATTCCGGGATGACAAGTGTGTCCCCTGACCACAGAATGAATACAGTGGATATACCCAAGAAGACTGAATGTTGTAATTAAAGCAAAAGGTGCTTCAAGAAAGTATTAGTTTAAGGAGGTGCACACTTATGTAACCAGCTTATTGTATGTTTTTTAGTTTTTATATTTTCCCCTAACATATTTGTTTTTCAATTCAATTGTACAGGTTATAGCTCACATTAAAGGTGGGAAAAGTTTTGAAATTATTTATTGTGGTCTCATTTTTTTATATAAAACAAATGGCATTTTAACAGGGGTGTGCACACTTTTTATATCTACTGTACATGTATATTTTGTCTTGTTTTGTTTTTTAGGAAATTCATAATAAAACAACGATTTAGCAGCAAGGCTTTGTTGTAAAGTATTAACACTTAACAATTAAAGTCAACAATAAGAAGTAAGGCATTGTGCTAATGAGAAATGCAAACGTATGCTTGAGACAGGATTTTCCTCTACTCCCTAGCTTAACTTTTCAAAAAGAACTGTGAACAACTTTTTAAAAATGAATTCTGTTGAAGCTTCTAAATGAACAGCATATGTGAACTACTAATAAAGTGCTATCCATGTTTAGACAGATTGGGGGGCCCAGTAACCCATTTATCAGTTTTTGTGTTTCCAGTCATCAGATGAAAATCAGCGGTCCATTCACAAATATGCCCAGTAGCTAGGTTGGCTGCAGCCAAGCTAGCCGCTTGGGCTGTACCTAAAATTTTTAATGTTTAGCCTTAAATGGTAAAGATATGACTTGAAAATATTAGGTGTTTTAAGCTTATGTTGAAACATATTTCTTCCCACATAGTAATAGTCAAATCTTTATTTAAATCTGTATGCCACCTGGAATTTCACCAACAGGTCTAATGATTAGATAATAATAACAACAACAATAAATGAAGATTAATTGGTGCTCCCAAAAGTTTAAATGTGTTTTTATATATTTTTATTTTTTGTTACAGTTACGGTCTAGAAATTGAGGGCATGTATATGAATTACGGAACCAATAGCCAGGACCAAATTTTTTGAGTGTCTGATAGGCATGAACCACAGTGGTTGCTTGTGTCAGTTTTAGGCACCCTTGTGATATTACATTGAATGGTAACAACAATCAATATTATAAAGCCTGTTTAATTTTTGATGTTCTGATAAAAAAAAACATTTTCAAGGGTTTTCATGAAAGAGTGGTCCTAGCTACAGAGAACTCAGAAAAGCGACTACTTTCTTGATTTAAGTATCTTTGCTGTTTTTTTACATGAAATACCTTCTCTAGCTTACCCTAAACAAGCTTAAACTGTTTTTTTAGCTGTTTGCTGCATTATTTAAGATCTGCACTTAAAGTTACATTTTAGTCGAAATTGATCGAAAGTTTGTTTGTTTGTTTAATTTAACTGTTGAGGCTGCCCACTAAAGTGTGCTAGCCTGTGTAACTGATTTATTACTGTTTCTGCATTTTCTGTGTGTTTTCTATCTAAAAACAAAAAAACAAAAAATATCCTTGTTTTCCCGCATCTCCTCGACTAGTTTAGACCAGTTTACAGGCTTTGTGTATTCTGGGCTGTGGTGTAGTTCCTGTGTTGTCCATTACCTTACTTGGATAGAAGGAAGTTTCTTTGCTCACCAGTGGGAGTGGGGAGCCTTGAGCAGTCTACCTGTCCCTGTAGGAAGTGACCTCAGCACAACAGCTGTAGTAATTGGTTGTTTTGGACCATTTCTAGCTCTTTTAAAGTTCCCTGTTTAAAATCTGCTTTGCTGCTTTGCGATTGCATAGCATAGCGCCGGTTAAACTTCTTCTGGCTCCGCCAAGTCTGCTCTTAAAATTTTCCCTTAAGGAAGCTCTACTCTTAGTATAATCAGACTACTTGCTATATTATAAGCCTAGCACTTGTTCTCAAAACTTCTCTACTAAGTAAGCACTCTCATACTAAAGTAAGCACTACATCCACCTACCACCCCTGTGAATATCCACTTCCCTTAAAGGCACAGCACTTCCTTATACTGTTCTAGCATGTCGAGTGGTAGATTACTGGTGTCCTCTCCAGTTCAGCTGGTTCATCTGGGTATATTGAGACAATGCTACAATTGTCTCATGTACACAGACAACCCTCTCCTCCTCCCAACAAACACAAATACATGTGAGAGATGCAACTATATAGCCAAACTGGAGGCTGAACTCTCTCAACTGGGCTGGCATGACCAGACAGGAGGAGATGGTAACCACACACACAACAAAACCCAGTCCCACATAGACCTACCACAACTGCAAACCAAACACATAAAAACACAAAGACATACTCGGAGGCTCTAATAAAAAACTTACCAAAACAACAGAGGCTCCCAAAGCAGACATCCAAAAATCCACCACCTCAAAACAAAACACATGCAACACATACTTCAATAAATCAGTGTGTCAATCAATCACAGCCCTTAAGGCCAAACACCATGCCTGATACACCAGTAATAGGTGACTCTATAGTCAGACACACTGATGTCCCGCTTACCAGGCTGAACAAGGAGAGGGTGACTGTCAGCTGCCTATCGGGAGCTAGGATCTGCCACATAACACACGCACTCAGGTCACTCCAAAGCAAGTACAAATTTGACTCCATCATTGTCCATGCTGTTGTGAATGACCTGAGACGTACCTCCCTGAACTACATGAAAAGAGACATAGAGGAGCTCTCTGATTATGTAGCCCAGGCTGGTATGACCCTGACCCTGAACAGCATCTTGCCCTCACCAAGAATGATGCCACAATACAAAGATGATCACAACTTTAATAATTGGCTCAAGTACTGGTGTCATTCTAAGGGGATCCAATGTCTTTCTGCTTGGGATGACATGTTGGGCAAGCCACGCTGCTTCGCAAGGGACGGCTTGCACCTGTCACCACTGGGCTTCCGGATATTGGCTAAGGCTCTTGCCAACCCCATAGTGCCTTTTTTAGGCAAGGCTCAAAAGACAAACCCACCTCCTTAGAAAACAAAAATGGAAAAAAACTAAGGGTAATGCTGCTCAACGCCAGAAGTCCAAATCTCAAGATGCAGGCACTCGATGCACTCCTCAGAATGGAGAACATCGACGTCTGTGCAGTAACTGAAACCTGGTTCAAGGCTCCTGAGAGCACCCCAGCGCTACCAGGCTATACCTCGTATCATGCTTTTCGGCCCCAAAACCCGGGCCGGACCACAAAGGGAGGGGGAGTGTCCATATTCATCAAGGACCCCCACACCTCCAGGTTAGTAGCAACACATGAAGCATTGGAGACCATACAGGTGCAACTAACCATAGGCAAAACGGCTATACAACTGGTAGCATGTTACAGACCACCCTCCCAATCTCAGGAACCCCACTCAGCCTTCCTGAAGGCATTGGAGGATATGAATGTATCACAAAATACCATCATACAGGGAGACTTCAACTACCCTAACATAGATTGGGTACATTATTCTAGCCCTAACACCCTAGCCCAAAGGTTCCTGGAATTCATAAATTCAAATGCACTGGAACAACTAGTCACCTCTCCCACTAGGGGAGATAATATACTAGACCTAATCATCACAAACATGGGGACAAAATGCTCCACACCGGAGGTATACCCCTCACTAGTGAGATCTGACCACAAACTAATCACCCTGGATATACATATCCCACCTCCACCCCCAGCACAAAAGACCACAGTGATAAACTTCTCAAAAGCAGACTTCACTCTTCTTAAGACTGAGATGGTATCCTTTAAGCCCACTGGGCCAGTGGATATCACATCCCACAATGCTGAATCCTTCACAAATGCTTTCTATGGACATCTCCAAGAATGCATGGATCATGCAGTCCCAAATAAATCCAAGACCCTCTCCACCAAAGGCAAGCGTCCTGTCTGGTGGACCTCAGCCATTAACAAATTGTATAACAAAAGAAGGAAGCTACTGCACGACAGAGCAAAATCCCAGAAAGGGAAGACATCTCTGATCAACACTAGCAGAAAACTACGTTCTCTCATAAAAAGATTCAAGGCCAACTTTGAGAGAAAAATCACTAAGGACACTAACGATAACCGCAAAGCCTTCTTCAGCTATGTTAGAAACCTGGGCGGAAACCCTAAGATATGCTCAGAGTTAGTTCACAACAACAAAAAATACACTGAACCCACAGATATTGCCAACATTCTGGCTGACAGGTTCAGTGCAAATTTCTCCCCTCCCTCACCCCCAAAAGAAGAAATACTTATCCCAGCTGAATGTAATCTCCCTGTCATCTCAGATGTCCAGGTGAGAGCCGCCCTCAGCAAAGCTAAAAACGCAGCATCAATGGGACCTGACGGTATCCCGGGTTGCGTGCTACGTGAACTCCAAGAGGAGCCAAACCCGCAAATAAAAATGCTATTTAACCTTAGCCTTACTACAGGATATGTACCTGAATACTGGCGTACAGCAACAGTGGTCCCACTCCACAAAGGGGGTACCTCTACAGACCCTGGGAACTACCGCCCCATAAGCTTAACCAGCCTGGTCTGCAAAGCTATGGAAAGAATCATTATGGAACTCATAAACAGAGACATTGGGGACCTACAGACACTTGATCCCATCCAGTTCGGCTTTGTAAAGGGCAGATCTTGCCTTTTGAACCTGGTTGACTTTTTCGAAACAGTCACTAGAGCCACTGATGAAGGCAAAGCAGTCCATACAGCCTTCCTGGACTTGGCTAAGGCCTTCGACACAATACCCCACTCAGGCATCATAGATAAGCTCAACAGCTTAAATGTAAACCCTTATGTCACTAGATGGGTTGCAAACTGGCTAAAGGACAAAACCCATAAAGTTAAAATCGCTGGAGCAATGTCAGACTCAAAGCCAGTCACAAGTGGTGTCCCACAGGGATCTGTCCTGGGACCCCTCTTGTTCGGCACTTATTTCTCAGATGTTAAAGCAAACATGGGAGGGTTGTGGCTGACAAAGTTTGCAGATGACTGCAAACTAGGCGCCATAGTCGATACACCAGCGGATACATACATCCTACAAAAAAGCCTCACAGAAAAGGACAACTGGTGCCAGAGTCATGGCCTTAAACTAAATGCCAAAAAATGTATAGTCATCCCCTTTGGGAAAAACAAAGTACCCACAAATTATCACATAGACAGCAACCCACTGAGTACGGAAAAAGTAATCAGAGACCTAGGGACCCAAGTCGACAGCGACCTCTCATTTGACACCCACGTTGCCAAAGTGGTTAGAAAGACATTCTACCTTGCACACCTTATCATGAAGGGATTCACATCCAGATCCAAGGATGTCATTGTACCCCTATACTCCTCCCTCATCAGACCCATGATTGAGTACAATGCCCCATTTGGTATGTACCTCACCCGGCATTTGCAACAGCTGGAGAGACCACAAAAGTACCTCACCAAGAGGATCAAGGGTCTCCAACATATGTCTTATTCTGCCAGACTAAAACTTCAGCTCTATTCAGTAGCATACCGCCTGCTCAGAGGTGATCTGTGCCTGACGTACAAGGCCATGTCCAATCAGGAACTGATGGGCATGCTCCACCTCAAAAAATCCAAATCCATCAGAACCACGAGAGCTAAAGACTTAAACCTCGGCACAAGTATGAATAGGACATGCTGGAGGGATATATTCATAACCCAGAGGCTTCCCATGCTCTGGAACAGAATCCCAGTTCATGTTAGGCAGAGCCCCTCACTAACTCTCTTCAAGAGAAATCTTGATGAGTGGATGGGAGACTGTAAGTTTACCCCAGGGGTCACCTCTGTGTCACTACTAGACAGGGGCACAGTAAACTAATTCTATTATATAAGGGGACCTTCACTGTGTCACTACTAGACAGAGACACAGTATTCTAAATCTATTCTGTACATTTTTGTACCATTTCATGGGGTGGCGAAAGCCACATCACTATGGCTAGGCTTACAAATGCTCCAGGGCAGATAGCCTAGTACTAAACTATGAAACTATGTGGAAATCTTGATTAAGAATATTGTGCTCTGGTGGCTTAATTAGTGCACTGGAGTTCTGCAAGAATTTCCATTATAATGCTAGGAGTGATTTGGGCTAAGATACACAAGAGATATCATACAGGCAGATATAAAGGTTGCCTGTGGCCTTGCCTGAATTCAGGTTATGACAGCATTTTACTATGAAATGCCTCTGATGGACAGCTAGAGTGGGGTGAAGCGTGCAACTGACCTGGGCAAAGAATGTTAAGGGGAGAGATTTTTAGCTGTGGATCAATGCCAACATTGCAGTTGAGGTCAGAACTGAAGCATTTTAGTACCCCACATGTGGTATTAACTGTAGCAGCAGCTTGCTACAAATGTAGAAAGTGGTTTGCTACAGTTTAAAAAGAAAAAAGAGTTTTTTGCTGGAGGAACTTTTTTTTGGTCTTCAAGCATGAAAGGACCTCTATTTTGCTTGTCAACTTAAAAAGCTGAAGGGACGGTACCAAATCAGGGAATGGCACAAGGTTCTAGAATTGCTAACTAGAGCTCTGAATGATCAAACCCTTCCCTTGGTACTGACATGAGCATTTGTTCCACAGCAAGGATAGCCTATGTCCTTTTGTCCATGTATGTGTGCTCCTCCACATATGCTTACTATGGCTACCATTACTGGCATGAGCAGTCAGCTCCACATTTCCCTGCCCTCTAATGGCAGTTGTGTCAGCTGAGTAGTTGCCAGCTAGTACTACCCTCACCCTCCAAAGATGAGCTTACCATCCTCCCACTTTCTCTGCCATAACATACCCACACCACTAACTGAACTAAAGTTGCTTTGGCCATGGTCAATGCTTTATCCCTCTCCACCACTGTCACAGGCTTAAATGTCTTTTTAATTGATGTTTTGCTTGTTTCTTTTCTTTAATGTCTTTACATATGTTGCTTTTTATTTCATCCAATAAGCAGGTTTTAAAAACAGTCAAGTTTATTCTGAAAGCAGGACATCTACAAATAAATGTTTCATCAAAATTCTAGCATTTCTGATTGAATGTAGAAAATAAACAAATGCTCACTGGAGAGCAGCCCTTTTAACTGACATCAAACATGTTCAGTGTTGAATTTCATCAAGTTTGCCCCTTTTCAAAAGTGGTGTGACCCTGAAGGATATTTATGTAATGGGGAGTTATAAGAGAGAGATTCCTTCACACCTGATGGATTGGGGGCACAACTCTCCTAAATCCAGAATGTATCTTTGAATTTCTTGAAAACTGTCATATGGGTGACTGGTTCTGAGAGAACAAATTTACTTTGTACTTGAATTTGGTTAGTTAGCAAATGGTTAATCAATACAGTTTAAAACTTATAAACTATATGCGAGGCCTTGATGAGAGAAAGAAAACACTGTTAACAGTAAAAATAATGTGTCATGTCCAAGCCATCCTCACAGTGGTCTCTGCTTTCACTAAGTCACCATCTTCCTTTACAGTGCAGAGCCTGTGGTTACCTCATCCACCTCTGACTCGGATACTGCAGGAAATCTGACGCAAGGCCCGACTCTCAGATGTTTTCACTGAGAATACTGTCATTGTACAATGTAAGTAAATTTAACTTGAAGAACCTTGCAGTGTATTAACTGCAACTAGTCAAATATATGTGTGCTCTTTACTGGAAAGTGGCTTTAACCCCCCCCCCCCCAAAAAAAAAGAGTAGTCCTTGTGCTTTAAGGACCACTTACTAAGTTGGCCATTGCCCTTTCTCTTGACCAACAGATTACACTGCACATGCCAGTTACACAGTCTCCCTAGTTTTCTGGTTTCTGCATTAAGTAAATAAAAGAAAACATGTTCTGCTCTGTGCTTCTTTGTTAATTGCTCTGGATCACCTATAAACAAATTGATCTCTGTGACAACTGACCTGAGGGTGGGAAGCCCACTATACTCGACTTTGCCTCTGTCCCCTACTCTACTCTACCATTACACTTCCCACATAAACATTTCATCTGTGACACCCATTCCTTAATCTTCCCAAAAACACTTTACTACTATCATACAAACCGTTTCTATTTTCCTATTTCCCAACTTCTAACACTTATTATCATTCTCACAACCTACCTCCCATACTGTTCTGCACTATATCCATTTATTCTTAGACCTCTCTTGCTATTTTTCTACATTTCAACTTCTGCTTTTCCCAGATACACGTTCACTGCTTCCTATCTAAATTGCATCCTCATACTCTATCCTTTCAAACCTCTCTATTTCTTACTTTTTAGAAACATAAGAGAAGATACCGCAATGCCCTAACTCTCTTTCCTTCATAGATACTCCCTTCCTACCGGCCTTCTACCAGGTTTCAGACTCCACCACTAAATATCCTACAGCCCTGCAACTTCTTGCTTCCTTCTTGATTCCTACTTTCCCGCTATCTGCCACCAATAAAATACAAATCCCTTTACTTAGTCATGTTACTCCTCAGTTTATCCACTCCTTTTCTACTCTTACTGAGCCATCTCTCATCTTACCAACTCAATAATACCTCTCAACATCTCTCCAACTGTCTCAACCACTTATCTATACTCCTCCTCTCTGCACATCACACTAAACCTAGTTAACGATGCCTCACCTTTACGGCAAATATAGACTAATTCTATTTCAACTCAAATCAAAATAAAATTAAGTTGACAAATACTCTCCAAAAACAAGAATCAATAATATCTCAATATACTAAAATCCTCCCAGGAAGAGACATTCACCTAATACTGGCCCTACCTATCAAAGCCAACATTAAGACAATTCTCTTCCACACACTGTTCTAATCCCACAACTGTCTACCCTGCCCCTTTCAGTAATCTAGCTTTTGTCACCATAAATATTAGAACCATAAGAAATAAAACTACTGAACTACATGCCTGGATTACCCAACATAAGCCTGATATTCTCTGTATAACTGAAGTTTGTCTTAAACCCAGCATATAAGACTCTGAAAATTATACTGCCTGGCTATATCATCATTCGTAATGACTAAAGAGGAAAGACTGTAGTATTATTAGATTTCAACAATTGCCACATTTCCCCTTACAACAATACAATACCAAAATTAAATTCAGCAGAGCTTCTTATCACTTTCCTGAAAATAAACAAATAAAAACAAACATATTACTAAACATCACTCCTTGCAACAATACAGTTACACTGGAAGATATCCTACACTGGATAGCCATAATTCCACAAGAAAAACTACTACTAAAGAAAAAAAAAGTAAAATTACTACTAGGTGATAATATGAATTGGTTGGATATAACCTCTAATTCCCCTGCATCTAGCATGAACTTACACTGTTCCACATAACTAATTAGTAGCCCCGTGCATTATAGTAAGACATTAATGTTTTTTATTAGACTGGATCCTACTATCATATCCCAGCAAATTCACTACCACAGGTACAATCTCAGCCTATCTCAGTTACAATCTTCCAGTCTATACAACTAGACATCTCACGCATCCAAACAGCATGTTTATAAAGCAACACACAACCTGTCCAAGTTTAACCCAGAAATACTCATTACATATATCATCTGTTAACTGGATTATAAAAATCCTTCCCTTAGATGACTATGTAAATCAATTCAATTTCCTAAATACCTTAAATAGCTTTGCACCTCCTAGAAGAAGACACTAAAAATAAATACAACTTTGCTAGCTAAAAAGAGTAGAATGCTAATGCAGAATAGAAAGAATGGTAAAAATATAAAACTTTACAATAACTCAAAAACACCAGAATGATTCACAACCAAAACAAGCAAATAAATGAAGACAAAAAACTATATTATAGCAACTTTAGAACAACAGTAAGCCCAACCCTAAAGAATTCTGGTCAGCCATTAAAGAAATATTAGATCCCGGACATAAATTGACCCCTAACACCTCTCCCAACGTCTCTCCACTAGAAATTGCAATAGAATTCATCTCTATAGTGCAGAGTCCCTAACAAAGGATTCCCCAACATCTAAACCAAACCCTGTCCAACAGCCACATGACACCACAGACACTTCCATCTTCAAACCTGTGTCCACATCCTATACAAAACTACTCTCAAACAAACTTAAACCATGCCCTACTTCAGCTGATGACCTTCCAAGAGAGTACCTTAAAATAGCAGTCAACAAAACTGCCTATCCTGTCTCGATCCTTATAACTAGGACAATCCAGGAATCCCACATTCCCTCTCTTTGGAAAAGAAAATCACACATTATCCCTTTACACAAGGAGGAAATTCAACAGACATCACTAACTTCATAATGATAGTAATCTTATCCCCCTCTCTGATATACTGGAAAAATGTATTCAAAAACAAATGCTAAACTATCTCCTACAGGAAGGATGCTTATCCCTCGCACAGCATTGCTTCCATCCCTCCCACAGTACTACCACTGCCCTTCTAACTATACAGACACTGTCAATAAAGGTAGAGATAATGGCAAACTAGTCGTCTCTTTATTTCTAGACTTATCTAAAGCCTTTCAAGTCAGTTTACTACAGCAAACTTCTACTTCAAAATGTCCTCACTAGGTCCATCTCTGTCCATCTTTCTATGGTTCAAAAGCTACTTGCCTAATATGCATCAGTCAGTAAAATGGCACTCCACCCTCTTCTTATACCTCCCAGTCACCACTGGTATACCACAAGGCTCTAGCTTTGGCCCCCTCCTTTTTAACATTTTCACCAACACCATCCATACATCCAAACAACAGGCCTCCCTAATACGATACGCAGATGACTCCACACTTGTATACACATCAGACAACCTGGTGAAACACAGCCTTGTAACTGACAATACATGCTCAACCCCTCCAAAAAAGAAACACACTACTACTTTTCTCCCCCAAACCTTTCTCTCGTGAAAAAATTAAAATTTAAATCCTCTCTCTCAATAATATAACAACTGAAGTCACTTCTCATAGCAAATTTTTAGGGATGATAATGCATGATAATCATAAATTCAACCTGCACATACAAAACTGCATAAAACATCACCAAAAACTTGGGCTGCTTTAACACAGCTCAAAACTCTCTCACAAATGCAACAAAAATACATTTGCCACTACTTACCTCCTCCCCTCACTACTTTATGGCACTCCCATCCTTACTAACCAATAGGTATCATAAAAAACAAAACTTGAACAATACTATAACAAAAGTGTCTACATTTGGAGCAAATATCCTTTCAGAATCCACAATGGTACAGCACTAAAAAGCCCAAACTGGTTAAAACTACCTCAGCAACTAACATATACACAGCTTCATACGACTTACAAAAAAATCATTCAGCATCCATCTTCTTATCCAGCATTAAATACCATTCTGCATAAATATGTTCCCATTCGATCATTACAATCCAGTGACCAAACACTTCCCTCTGTCCGCAAACCTATCAAATCTGCACGGCATGGTCTGCACTCATTACTATATTGCTAAGGTTGGAACTCTTTATCTGTATCCAAACAGGTCATCCCCTCCCCTCCTGTTCTTTAAATCCATTCTGAAAGAATTTCTAGCGAACATCTGTCTCTATTCTTGTGGAATTCAAGGATACACTATATCCCTAAATATGATCAAGTACCTTTTCATACCTTACACCTCCTTACACCTCTTCTAAACTCACGTCCTTACTTCAGTCCATTTCTCTTCCCTGACTCTCTAAATATGCCATTTTCTCCCACTGCATATCTTACCTTTAATAATTTCTCTAAACTGGATACATTTCCCTAAATATTCAAGCATTGTCATATAAGCTGTATCTATTCTTAATCAATGTTTTCACATTATGTTTAATTTGGTATAACTGTTTAATCTGTAGATATTTGTGTAATTATTTTTGAAGATTGTACAATTATTGTTCTTAAAATGTTTTTGTATTACTTTTGATCTTCTCTTTTTGCACCTACCCAGTTGGACTTTCTTGATAATGAAATGTCAAAAAATAAATATCAACAGAGTGCAATAATAAATGGACATTTTAATGGCATGTCCTTAGTCCTAAATCAAAGAGGAACTGCTGTTTCTATTCAGTAAACAAAATGTTGCTACTAGATGAAGGAATTAAATTTTATATTTTTGGGTAATTATTGTAAAACTTTACACTACAATAAGGAGGGTCAAATAAATACAGCTTTATGACTAAGGGATCTGTTTATGTCCTGTTAACATACAAGTGAAGTCTAATCCTTTACCAAATTATAAAACCTTTCAAAATACCATTACTGTAACAAGAGCTAGTCACTCCCAGAAGTATTCACAGCCAGTTGAATCAGCTTCAGGAGGTATGCATTGTTAGGCTATGCCTGTGGGAGCACTGCACCTCGGCACCAATTAACATTGTTTCTGAGTCAGTCTAAATGCATAGAAGCACTGTAGCACATATCTCCATGGATGTTTACATATGGCGTAGGTTTAATGTCTCATCTAAAGGGCAGGGCCTCAATCCAACACCACCACTCTCATAAGGCTGCACTACTGTTGGCCAACTCATCACTTGATGTCACAACACTGGAACGATTTTACTGCCAAGCTTACCTAAATATATTTTTGTTTATTTCTCTGCAGGATCAGTGGCAGAAATACTGCTTATCCACACTGTTAATGACACTGGGCTACTTCTGCTGAGCAATACTTTTGGCACTGTTGTGAGCTGCTCAAATATACTCTTCAATACACCAGGTGTACAGGAGATGTATAGACATACTACCACAAAACACTACACCTGCTCTGGGTGATTTATCATTTGGGTTGGATGACAGCAGCCTTGGTCAAATCTGACCAAGTTCATGTGTGGCCATCATTAGCTCAGTATACATGACTTTGATGCATGCAAGGCTAGGCAACTATGGTTCTATCCCCACCTCAAACATTTGGGTTCATATTTCAGCTTTGAAACTGCAGTAGTACAACACAGAGGGAGGGAGTCATATATTCCTATTACAATTTTCAAATGACACTTTAAAGTCCTAGCTTCCTCAGTCAATGATTAGTTCAGAAAGATGTTAAAGACCCGATAATAACTTGTCACTGAACAGACAAACTGAGCGTACCTTGGTACAATTCATCAAAAGCAGTTTTACACATTTATTTAGTGTTTCACTTACCATTAACTCATTATTATTCATATTACATACTTTCACAATACTCTTCCCATTTCTTATCTCCTGCACTCTATGTTCTTTCTTTAACTCTTTACATGATTACTTACCCTCCTCCCACTCTCTTAATTTCAACTATTTCTCCTTCATCCATAATATTTTTATATTAGTTCCCTATCTTAATTATTAAACCATTCATCAAAGTCTTCTAAATTAATATATATTAATCCAATGAAAAATACGTCATGGAAACACATTACAATTGAAAGAAAAAATATTAACCCTGACTGACACATTAAACTCAACACAGAAAAAAGGCAAGTGTTTTTGTAGGAAGCAAGCTACACCTACACCTCACACACCCCGACATCCCAAAGATACTAAACTCCAAGACTGCTCAACAGTAAGGAAAACAAAATTTCCCTGTACACACTGTTTGATGAGCTAACCATTGTTAGTAAAAGTGCAGTTGCTAGCAATACAAAATACAACACAGCGCCATTCCACAAAGCACAAGAGAATTAATCCTTAGCAAACATATTAACTGCAAACACCCATGCATAAATAAACACACTGTGATATTGCAAAACAATGAGTAAAGAAAAACTTCCTTACCTCACTGTTTGACAAAGCACATGTTCATCAAAAATGACATCATACTGCATACATCAAAGCATTTTAATGCAATACATTGAACCACTTTTTACTACATTTGTCATGATTAGTCTAACACAATTTTGTTTATTCTTGTACTTCAAAAACTGGCACACATTTTCCTCATCTCTTGAGGCAAAAATCACCACTGATCTCCTCCTTCTTATATCCCATTTCCAGCTCTTTACTTTGTAGTTAACCGATTTACTCAACACTGCTAAGAAAGGAAATTCACCCCAGGGATCATGTCAGTCGCCCTGCTACACAGGGGTCCAGGGAAGTAAATAGTGTGGGAAGAAATAGCAAGGAAATTGTTATGGCTAGGCTTGTGTAGGCCCTAGGGCTAATAGCCTAGTACCAACCTATGAACCTACTCTCGCACATTCCCTACATCATCTTCTTCTTTTGCCTGTTCCCATTAGGGGTCGCCACAGACGATCATCTGTTTCCATTTCTTCCTGTCCTCTGCATCTTGCTCTGTCACACCAACCACCTGCATGTCCCTCTCTCACCACATCCATAAATCTTATCTTAGGCCTTCCTCTTTTCCTGTTACCTGGAAGCTTCATCCTTAGCATCTTTTTCCCAATATACTCAGCATCCCTCCTCAGCACATGTCCACACCAACATAATCTTGCCTCTCTGGCTTTGTCTCCAAACCTTCCAACCTGGGCTGACCCTATAATATACTTATTCCTAATCCTGTCCATCCTCGTCACACCCAGTGCAAATCTTAACATCTTTAACTCTGCCACATTCAGCTCTAACTCCTGCCTTTTTGTCAGTGCCACTGTCTCCAGCCCATATAACATAGCTGGCCTCAATACCCTCTTGTAGACCTTCACTTTCACTCTTACTGGTACTTGTCTGTCACAAATCACTCCTGACACACTTCTTCACCCACTCCATCCTGCCTGTACTCTCTTCTTCACTTCTCTTCCACACTCACCATTACTCTGAACTACTGTTCCCAAGTATTTAAACTCATCCACCTTCACCACCTCTAACCCTTGCATCCTAACCATTCCTCTATCCTCCCTCTCATTCACACACATATATTCTGTCTTAGTCCTGCTGACCTTCATTCCTCTTCTCTGTAGAGCATATCTCCACCTCTCCAGGGTCTCCTCCACCTGTTCCCTACTCTCACTACAGATCACAATGTCATCTACAATCATCATAGTCCACGGGGACTCCTGTCTGATCTCATCTGTCAACCTGTCCATCACCATTGCAAATAAGAAAGGGCTCAGAGCTAACCCTTGATGTAATCCCACCTCCACCTTAAACGCATCTGTCACTCCCACCGCAGACCTCACCGCAGTCACATTACCCTCGTACATATCCTGTACCACTCTTACATACTTCTCTGACACTCCCGACTACCTCATACAATACCACAACTCCTCTCTAGGCAACCTGTCATATGCTTTCTTTAAGTCGACAAAATCAAAATGCAACTCCTTCTGACCTTCGCCATCAACACTCTCAGAGCAAACGTTGCATCTGTAGTGCTCTTACCCATTATAAACCTGACAGATGCACCAAACTGCAACAAGCAGCCTTGACAGAACTAATCCTATACCCTTCTCTCTCACACAAATGCTATTACCACTATCCTACTATACAATACCAATACCCCCCCCTACATATTTTTATTACTTATTTCTCAACTATACTAAAGACACGCACCTGCAGCGTTTCTTCCGGGCCTCCACTGAAAATAGCCTCTGTCCTAGTAGGACTTTCCGGGTCAACAAATGTTAAATAAATAAATAAAAATAAATACACTCTATACTATATATCTTGAACACTAAACTTCTTTACAGCAATGTTTTTCCTTTTACATTTACTTCCTGCAAGAGTTTAGAGATACCGGCTTGGTGGATACGGGCATCTTGAGGCAATGTAGAAATTGCCTCATATTTACTGGCAGCCAGTTAATTTTCAAACAAACTGATATGGTATGTGAGAGATGTATTTACACAACGTCACTGGAGGCAAAGCTCTCACATAAAAGTACTCCTAATGTCAATAAGGTTGTCAGTAGTACACATGCTGCACCCATCACGCATAATTCAAAGCAGACATATAGGCCCACATACACTGAGGCACTTATATGCAACCTTCATAAACCACAAAATCCTCCTAGACAAACTACACATAAGAAATACCCTCAGTAGCCCAAACACATTCTTTCAAAACAACACCCAAATCAACACACAGAGCTACATCTCATGCAGCTTCTACCTCTAAACCCATAAGGCAAATCACCACACAATCCAACATTCTAGTCATTGGAGACTCATTGTAAGACACACTGATGTCCCTCTTACCAGGTTGAGTAAGGAGAAAGTTACAGTCAGTTGCTTATCAGGGGCTAGGATCTGCCACATTACACGTGCACTCAGGTCTTTGGATCACAATTACCAATATGATTCAGTCATAGTCCATGTGGGAGTAAATCACCTGATACATACTTCCTTAGACTATATGAAGAGAGACATCGTAGAGCTTTCGGAATATGTCTCAGGCTGGTATGAGCCTAGCACTGAGCATTTTACCTTCTCCAAGGATGAAGCCATAACGCGAACAAAAGATGACCGACTTTAATAATTGGCTTAGTTTCTGGTGTCATTCTAAGGGAGTGCAATATTTGTCAGCATGGAAGGAGATGGTCAGCAGACCATGCTGCTTTGCCAGGGATGGTCTGCACCTCTCCCCTCTAGGCTTTTGAATACTGGCTAAAACATGGTCTTCCCCATAGTGCCTTCTTTAGGCAATGCCAAACTGAAAGTATTTCCAACATAGCAAATCAAGACCAAGAAAATCTAAAGGTATTACTGCTCAATGCTAGGAGCCTAAACAAAAAACTCCACTCCCTGGAAGCTCTTTTTACACTAGAGAAGGCTGATGTCTGTGCAGTCTCAGAGACGTGGTTTAAAGCCGTGGACAGCACACCAACAGTGCAGGGTTATAATGCCTTCCAGACATTTAGACCAGCTACTTCACAGGCAGGGACTAAAGGTGAAGGTGTCTCTACATAAAAAATAAATATACTTCAAGGCTGGTTAAACAGAACAATGCACTCGAGCTGCTCCATGTTCAAATCACCATAGGTAAAATCCAATACAACTTCCTTGCAAGCTATAGGTCCCCCCCCCCCCCCCCTATGACCCAGGAAACCCATACCATGTATTTAAAATTATTAGAAACACTAACCCAATACCATATTCATGGGTGACTTTAATTACCCCACTATTAACTGGGAATCCTATACGACATCAAACGTACATGCACAGAGATTCCTGGATTTTGTAAACACAGACTCCCTGGACCAGACAGTCAATACACCAACCAGGGGTGCAACCATACTGAATCTGGTCCTCACTAATATGGGAGACTGCTGCACACCCCCTACTGTAATGCCTTCCTTGGTAAGGTCAGACCACAAAATGTTCTCCTTTGAAGTAAAAATAAAACCTGGACCCCCAGCTAAACTTTTTTTTTTTTATTTATCTTACATTTGTTAACTGGGAAAGTCCGACTGGATACATGTCCATTTTCAACGGAGGCCGGGAGAAAAGCTCCACATGTACAAAAAGATGACGGTCAATATTCATTTTATATATATATATATATATATATATATATATATATATATATATATATATATATACATTGTTACATTGAGGTTTAAGATCATTGTAGGTTTATAGTATTACATATGTACAGCAATAGTAGTATTAGATATTTACAGCAATAACAGTAAAGCATTTGAGTGTATAGAATGGCATGATACAATGATAGATGACATGAGTGACTACCCGGAGAAAACAAGGTAGTTAGTGAGAAAAAGGTGTTTAGTTAAGAGGAGAGTCCCTGGAAATTGGATGTAGAAGGATTGAATACATGTTTGTATAAAAGCTAGGATGATAGGATACACAAGTGGAGGTACAGACGAGGGATTTAAAAGTTAGTTTAGGGAGTTAGAAACACAGCATTCTAAAAGTTGCGTATAGGAAGTTAGGTGGAAATTAGTGACTAGTGTTCTGAAAGTTAGAGTAGTAGTTATAACTAGGGTGGGTTTAGGTAGAAGGTTTATTCCAAATTGCATCATTTGCCTTCAAGAATTGCATGTAAGTCGAGTTAGCCTGGGTCTAGACATGGACATAGCCAATGCTTGTTTAGGTACCTTTTTAGGGATGTTTTGAATTGGGGTAAAGAGGCTATAGTGGTAAGATTTGGGGGGAGTGCATTCCATTTCTTATCAGCCAAGTTGGAGAGAAGTGATTCTCCAGCTGAGTTGTTGGCTTTGGCAGACTGAACTTGCATCTTGTTAGATGAGCAGAGAGATGGTAGGTTGTAGTAGGGGGTGATAATACTTGCCAGAATGGGTGTACTGTTAGGTTGGTAGAGGATTTTATGAATAACTATGAGTTGGTTTTACTGGAGTTGACTGGGTAGCTCTAGCCAGTCCAATGTTTGAAGATTTTGACAGTGATGGGTTCTGTATGCTGCGGCTGTAGCGAATCTAGCTATATTGTTGTAGCAGCTAGCTATTTTGTTTAGGTTAGCTTTCCGTAGGTTTAGGAAAATGGGAGAGGCACAGAGAAGGGTTGAGAGAAGGTGTGTTCTAGCTATGGCTGTTCTGGCCGGTGGAGTTAGAAATTGTTTAATCCTATATAGGGAGCCTAGTTTTTTGTTAACTGTTTTGATGATTTTGTCGATATGAGTCTCAAATTAGAAGTTATGTACCTACCATAACATTCCATGTTAGTTGTCTTCTCTCGCCTTCTTTCTTGCTGGATGGGTTCGGAGCCGATCCTCGGCTCCGACTCGGCACTTGCTTTAGCTTAGGAACTCCTTTTACCAGCTCGAGGCAACCCTATATCCCATGATGCAAGGCAGAACTACCTCAGATCTCGTTTGGTAGCTAACCTACCCTGCTAAAGACTATCCTAACAATGAGGAACACAAGTTCCTAATAGAAGTCCTCATATGAAGGCTCAGGAGGAAAACAACCTAATAGGAACTCTTCAAGATCTGTCCAGGCCAGGGGGAAGGAGGGAGGGATGCAAGAAAGAAGGCGAGAGAAGACAACTAACATGGAACGTCATGGTAGGTACATAACTTCTAAATGTTAAGTTGTCAATCTCGCCTTCATTCTTGCTGGATGGGACCGCCCCTAGCACCTGTATCCCGGTGGCTCAATGGAACAGACTCTTGAGAACTGTGGAACCAAAACTGGCCCTATCTCTGGAGGCCAAGTCCAACTTGTAATGAGAGACAAAGGTATGAGGCGTAGCCCAAGTAGCTGCTGCACAAATGGTATCAATGGGTAGTCTATCCTGAAAAGCTGCAGAAGTGGATAGACTCCTGGTTGAGTGTGCTTTTGGTTTAGAAGATAGCTGTTTGCCTCTGAGAGAGTACACATAGGAAATGGTGGAAGTCAACCATCTGGATAAGGTCACTTTAGAAACTGGAAGACCTATCCTGTTTTCTGCATAGGAGACAAATAATTGGTCCGATTTTCTGAATTGTTTAGTTCTATGCAAATAGTACCTGAGCTGACGATGGACATCCAAAAAATGCAGTTTCTGTTCAGCTCTGTCGGAATAGTTTGGGAAAAAGACTGGTAGATCTATAGATTGGTTAATATTGGTTTGAGACACGGCTTTGGGGAGAAAGGAAGGGTTAGTTCTTAATGATACCCTGTCCTTATGAAAAACCAAATAAGGGGAACGAATGCAGAGAGCTTGAATCTCGGAAACCCTTCTTGCAGAAGTGACAGCCAGTAAAGATATAGTTTTCCAGGTCAATAACTTCAAAGAACATGAAGCAGACGGTTCGAAGGGAGGTAGTATCAAGGATGCCAACATTAAGTTTAGATCCCATTGCGGAGGAGGATGCTTTATAGGTGGTTTTAGGAGAAAAACTCCTCTCAGAAAGGCCTTGCATAATCTATGAGACATAATGTTATTGTCATGCAAGCCAACATGATACTTGGAAATAGCAGCCAGTTGTACTTTGACTGTAGATGACGAGGATCCTGAATGAAAAACCTCCGCCAGGAAATCTAAAACAGAATGTACAGGAGCAGTAAAGGGATCAATATTTCTGGAATTTGCCCAGATAGAAAAACGTCGCCACTTGCTAGCATAAACAGTCCTAGTGGACGACTTCAAAGAAGACACTAAAATGTCTCTGACTGAGTCAGAAATCATCAGTAGCCTGGCTAGGGAAGGAAGTGGAGCAACCAAGCAGTGAGGTTGAGAGAATGAATGGCCCGGTGCTGCTGACCCGACTGGTGGATCAAGAGATCCGGAACTGGGTCCAGATGCCAGGGCTGCACCAGAAGGTGACGATGCAGAGACGGAAACCAAATTTGTCGAGGCCAATATGGGGCAATGAGGATCAACTTGGCTCTCAAAACGGTGGCTTTCTGAATGACTTGTGGAATCAAGGGAAAGGGGGTAAAAGCGTACAGAAGTCCCCGGGGCCAATCCTGGGTTAGAGAGTCTCTCAGGGGTTGGCCTGGAAGGGGAAAGAGAGTGAAAAAATCGGGGCACTTGTTGTTTTGAGGAGTAGCACAAAGATCGCAACAAGGAGTGCCCCACTTCAGAAATATCTGATCCACTACAGATTGATTGAGAGACCACTCGTGAGGCATCAGAATGGATCTGCTCAGCCTGTCCGCCAATAGGTTGGATCTGCCGGGGATGTGCGTTGCTATCAGAAACCGCTGAGAAGAGATCGCCCATTGCCAAAGTCTGACAGCTTCTCGACATAACGGATAGGACCTGGGCCCGCCCTGTTTGTTGATGTACCAGACCACGGACATGTTGTCCGTTTGTACTGCAATAGTCCCCGTGGGAAGAAAGTCGTTGAGGGCTTGCAATGTTAAAAGCACTGCTCTCATCTCCAGGACATTTATGTGCAGATGGTATTCTATGGGTTGCCACGTCCCGTGGACCATCCTGCCCTGATAATGCCCCCCCCCCACCCGATCAGAGAGGCATCCGTAGTGACTGTGGCAACTGGAGGAGGGGGAATAAAGGGTCGGCCCTGATGAAGAAGAGGGGAAGATATCCACCAGTTCAGATGAGCTCTGCACGACTGTGTGACTAAGATTTCGTGCCTCATCGGAAGACTGTGGTACGACCACTGCGTGAATAGCATCCACTGCAGAAGACGCATGTGGAAGCGAGCCAGTGGTAGAAGAACAATGGCCGCAGCCATAAGACCTAGAACCTTCAGAATAAATCTGGCTTTGATCTTGTTGCTTTGCAATAGAATCGAACAAATTTTGGATGTCCAGAATTCTTTGATCTGTTAGTCTGGCTAACATTTTGACGGTGTTTAATTCTGCCTATAAAGGTGATAGATTGGCAAGGCAGCAGAGAAGATTTTTCAAATTTACTGAAATTCCCAAACTCCTGCAAAGCTGAAGAGTGTAGTCTCTGGACTGAAGAAGCTGACACTTGGTGGTGGCGGAGAGGAGCCAGTCGTCCAAGTAGGGAAACACCTGGAATCCTTGACGTCCTCAGATGAGCTGTGACCACTGCCATGCATTTGGTAAACACTCTGGGGCTGAAGTGAGGCCAAAGGGCAGTGCTCTGAATTGGTAATGACTGGTCCCTAGCCGAAGCGGAGAAACCTTCTGGAGCGTCTGTGAATCTTTATGTGATAGTACGCATCCTGAAGGTCTATAGAGCACATCCAGTTGTCCTTGCCCAGAAATGGCAGAATGGACTGAAGCGTGACCATCCGAATCTTGCCTTCTTGACAAATCTGTTTAGATTGCTCAGGTCTAATATTGGTCTCCAATCTCCCGTCCTTTTGGGGACCAAAAGAATCTCGAGTAGACGCCGGATCCTACCTGGTCTGCCGGCACCGCCTAGACGGCTCTTTTTCTAGGAGTTTTGAAACCTCCTGTTCTGCCAAATCCCTTTGACCGGGTGAGATGTCTGGAAGGGATTTTAGAGGTACGGAAACCTTTCAAGGGGATTTTGTAACCCTCGGATATGATCGACTGTACCCACATCTCTTGTGATAGGGATTGCCAGGCTACTGGGTACAGTGAAATCCTTCCCGACTGCCTCCAAGGGTGGACAGTCGGGCAACACCTCAGGGATGCTGAAAGGGCTTCTCAGGAAGAGACTCCCTGTTGCCCTGGTTCTGAGGACCCCCTGCCTCTAGGGCGGCGTATTATTGTTACCCCTCTGCCTCTGGGGTAAACTGACCACGTCGTCGGTGTAGCTCCTTGGGCTTTACGGAACCACATCTTCCCCTTCTGACCCTTGGGATATGGTCTAGAAGGAGTGGAAAATTGGACTCCAACGGCAGAAAGAGTTTTACCGTCCTGCTCACACCTGGTCAAGGTATCCTTCACCTGAGGTCCGAACAAAGCCGAACCATCAAAGGGGTATTAGTGAAGGACACCTTAAAGGGGTCCAAAATTACAAAGCCGCATCCAGGCTTGGCGCCTAAGAGCAACTCCTGTGCCTGCGGCCCTGCTCGCTCCATCGGCCGCATAGGATATGAGCCGCATGGAGGAGTTAGATATGGAATTCAGGATTGCAAGCTGCGAGGCAATCTTTTCTTGAGCCCCAGCAGCAGAAGGATCCTGGACTACTTCACCCAGTTCCTTGAGAATATCTCGTTTAAGCCTGGTGAAGTGACAAAGATAATTCAGCGAACGCATAGCAAAGGTTGCTGAAGAAAACATCCGCTTTCCATACCTGTCCATGGTCCTAGAATCCTTGTTAAGAGGATGGACAGGTACTGAAGGATCCGCCAGTTCCTTCTTAGTGGCCGCCACCACCATAGCATCCACAGAGACACCCTTGGAAAGGAACTGTTTGTCCGAAGGGGCCGTGATGAATTTGGATGGTCTCCTGGGGACAGGTTCCACAGAATCTGGAGTTGCCCACGCCTTCCGAGCCACTACCTGCATAAGTGGGTCGAAGGCGGAGACACCCAGGAGGTGGAGGGTCGGGATCCAAAGCCTCCAGGTATACCGACTCATCCTCGGAGGGGTCAATGGAGGGCCAATTCCCCTCTGTTTGAGGAGCTCAAGGATGTCTGAAAAGGAGACATCCTCAGAGGGGACCGTGGGAACCCTCCGACTCATCTAAGTCGGTATCAGATGTAGTAGACTCAGGGAGTCTGTGTGTTTCCTCTTACGCCCTCTTCCAGGGGTTCCCCTGCAGGATCAGGAGAAACCTCGGAAGAGGAGGAAATTCCCAGTGGGGAAACCTGGGCGATGGATCCCTGGGCCTGAGAGCAAGAGGCTGGCAAGAGGCGTCTGCAGGCACTGATGAGGGAGGAGCTAGAGGGATGGACCGTTGACCAGGCTCAGAGGCCAGGACACTCCTCATCACCTCAAAGGCTCCCTCCCGGAGGCCGGAATATCCCGCTCAAGGAAACAGGAATTCCCGGCTCCAATGAGAGGGAAGGCTCCGAGGCCGATGTCGGCGCCGAGCTTACCAAAGCGAAGCCCGAGAGGGAGAGCGGGTCGGACAAGGGTCCGATGCCACTAGCCCCTCGGAGCCGACAATGGAAACCCGGCGACGGATCCCTCCAAGGAAGGCCTCAAGGAGGAGATCGAGCCAGGACGACGGAGCCAAAGGATGTATCGGCTCCGCATCGAAACAGTCGCTGTCCCGAAGCTCCGGCTCCGAACTCTGGTGTGGAGTCGGAGGAGGAAGTTCAAGGGTGAGGCTATAGCCAAGTCTGTTGAGACGGGCTATGGAGCATTTGGGCCAGTGCCTGAGACTTCAACAGCCTGCTTACCACCCTCTAAGTCGTGGTTAGACAGCCTGGAAGATCTCGAAGATCGGCTCCGATGGCTCCGCTCCGACAAAAGAGGAGACCCCGGAGCCGAGTGGATACTCAGTAACGAAGGGGACCGAGATCTCTTTCGGGACGAAGCCATCAGAGCTGAAGTCCCCTGAACTCCAGATGGAGCCGAAGGTTTCTCGGCTCCGATGCTGGATAAGGTGTCGGCTCCAGCCGGAGCCGACAAGGCCACAGTAGACAAGGTATCAGAACCAGCCGGTGCCGAACCTACTACTTTTATGGTAGATACATCGGTTCCAGCCGGAGCCGATCTCGGCTCTGACGGAGCCGGAGCCACCGGAGGAGGCTTAGATACTGAAGCCTGAGCCTTCGGTGGCTTAGAAGGTTTCCCAGACCCTGCTTTAGAGGGAAAACCTTCTGGCTTAAGCCACGGAGGATAAGCTTATTCCTCCTTTCCTGCAGGACTCTCTGGCTAAAGAGTGACACAAAGCACAGGAGTCCTGCAGGTGCAAAGGCCCCAGGCAATAAACACAAGAAGTGTGACCGTCTGTCAGAGACATTTTCTGACAGCACGAGTCACACTTCTTGAAGCCTGAGACCTTGCCTTCCCTAGACATAACCTAGGAGGAAGTAACACACACAAACCCCAACAAACACACAAAATTAATCCCCTACACACAACACACAGGAAGGGATTAACCAATGGGGTTTTAGGCCTAACTAAAACTTTACACTAAAGATTATAAAAAGGTTATAAAATTTTGAAAAACAAGGGAATAGGGTGGGCTGTAACTGACTACAGACTATACTATGAATAAAAAGGGGAAAATAAAACCCTAACTAAGCTTTTCTGATTTTATCAAGAAAATCACTTACCTCAGCTGGCAAAGGAGACCTCTTTCGCTAAGCGGCAAACGAGATCTAAGGTAGATCCGCCTTGCATCATGGGATATAGGGTTGCCTCGAGCTGGTAAAAGGAGTTCCTAAGCTAAAGCAAGTGCCGAGTCGGAGCCGAGGATCGGCTCCGAACCCATCCAGCAAGAATGAAGGTGAGATTGACAACTTAACATTGTAAGGTTATTATCTATTATTACACCAAGAAGTTTTGTAGATGGATCTGGAGAGATTATGGTGCCATTATTGGATGAGATTGTAATATTCGGTGATGAGGTTTTTCGGGTAGGGGAGAGAAGTAGTAGTTTGGTTTTGTTGGGATTCAATAGGAGACGGCAATTACTGAACCACATCTCTACTTTGTTGAATGTGCTCTGGGATAGGGACTGTAGGTCTAAGGGGGTGGTGGCAGAACAGATTAGGGTAGAGTCATCTGCATACTGAATACAGGTTGATTCAGGGATGACTTTGGGTAGTTCATTAATGAGTATTAAAAAAAGGAGGGGGCCTAATATGGACCCTTGGGGGACACCAAGGGTGACTGGTAGTAGGGGGGGATAGATTGTCTTTCCATAATACTGCTTGTTGCCTGCCCTGCAAGTTAGATTGGAACCACTTGATTACTAGGTTGCTAAGGTTGAATGATTTGAGTGTGTCTAGGAGTAGGTGGTGATTGACCATATCAAATGCTTTGGATAGGTCGAGAAAGAGGGCAGAGGAGAGTTTGTTGTGATTACGGTTCTGATTTATTGTGTGAGAGAAGGAGAGAAGTGCTGTTGTGCTGGAATATTCAGACTATTCTAAGGTTAACCTCCTGCTATTAAGTGAGAACTTGGCAACATTTCAAGCCCCTATAAACCCTGAGAACACTTCTGCCTATGCAGAACTCTTCACAGAACCCCTGTACAAGCATGTTAATAGCTGTATAGAGGCAGCTGTACCCACCAGGAAGAAGTACAGAACCAACTCCTGGTGGAATCACAAAATCAATCAGATGTACAACAGGAGGAAGGAAATCATGGTAAAAATTAGGAGGTGCAGCACCCGGCAGGATAAAAGCACTCTCATTAAACTAAACAAACAACCCGGAGGACAAATAAAGTCTACCAAAGCCAAATTTGAAGCAAGTTTGGCCTCCCAGGCCAAGGACAACCACAAAGCATTCTTTAGCCATGTTCGCATCCTGAAAGGCAATACACAATTGTGAGCAGAGCTCACTGTAAATGATGCCACCTTACCTATACTGAGCTAAAAGATATAGTAAATCTCCTGGCTGATAAATTCAGCTCCAACTTTACTCCTCTCTCCCTCTCAACCTTCTCTCAGGAAATATCATCAAATATAACTCCTCCTACTATCACTTGGGAAAAGGTCCTTAATGCTCTAAGACTAAGAACACTGCATCAATGGGTCCAGACAATATCCCAGGATGCCTTCTAAATAGCATGAAACATGACCTATTAGGGCCTATGGAATTACTATATAACTGTAGTCTCCAAACAGGCTTCGTGCCTCATGAATAGAGAAAGGCAATAGTCATTCCTCTGCACAAAGGTGGGCCATCTACAGACCCTGGAAACTACAGACCCATAAGTCTCACTAGTCTTATATGTAAAGCCATGGAAAGAATTACCATGGAGATGATCAAGAGAGATATAGTAAACCTCCAGACACTGGACCCGACCCAGTTTGGTTTTGTAAAGGGCAGATCATGCCTACTCAACCTGGTGGACTTCTTTGAGAAGGTCACCAAAGCAATGGATGAGGACAAAATCGTTTACACTGCCTACCTTGACCTGGGCCAAGGCATTTAACACAATACCCCACTCGGGCATTGTTGACAAACTCAAGAGGTTAGGTACAAACCCATATGTCACCCAGTGGACACCCAGGAAGTTAGAATTGGGGAGTCCATTTCTACAAAGAGGCCACTCACAAGTGAAGTCTCTCAGGGATCAGTCCTTGGACCACTCCTTTTTGGCATTTACTTCTCAGAAGTCAAGACCAATGTCAATGGTTTCTGGCTGACTAAATTTGCAGATGAATGCAAATTAGGAGCGGTCTTTGAATCTCATGCTGACACAAATGTTCTCCAGGAGGGGCTGACATAGACAAACAACTGGTGCCAGAGTCAGGGACTAAAACTAAATGCCAAGAAATGCATAACACTATCCTTTGGGAAGTCATCCATCCCTTGGTAACTATCATATTGACAACAAACCCCTTAGAGTTGACGCATTAGTCAGGGACTTAGGGACACACACAGATAGCAATCTGGCCTTTGATCATCATGTGTCTACAGTGGTGAAGAAATCATTCTATGTTGTGCAACTTATAAGCAAAGGTATGGCATCGAAGTCCAAAGAGTTCATTGTTCCACTCTATTCGGCATTCATCAGACCATTCATTGAGCACAATGCCCTCTTTAGTATGTACCTAACCAGGCATATCCAACAACTGGAACATCCACAGAGGTTCCTCACTAAAAAAATACAGGGCTTAAGTAATATGTCCTATGCAGACCACCTCAAGGCCCTATCCTTGTATTCTGTCTCCTATAGGCTTTTGAGGGGAGATCTATGCCTGACATACAGGGCATTGTCAGACCCCACTCTGATGGACCTCCTGCAAATCCACAAAACAAACAGTATCAGAATTACCTGCTCTAAAGACATAAACCTTGCCTGTGATATAAATAGGACCTGCTGGAGAGATAGGTATGTATCCCAGAGACTACCCCATCTAAGGAACAGGCTCCCCATACATTTGAAGCAGAGCTCATCCCTAATCCAAGTACAGCTTGGACAATTGGATGGGAAACCGGAAATTCATCCCTGGTTTGACACCTATGTCTCTGATGCAAACAGGTAACCTGTAAATGGTTCATCTCCCAGGCCCATGCTTATACTTACCAAGGGTATCAGAACTAATCAGAGATTTGGGATGCATAGCTAGGCTTAAAAAGGTCCTTGTGGTCATTAGACTAGCAAACCCCTATGAACTGTATAGACTTATAAACACTGACAGAAATACTTTACTGCATATACCAGTCTTGTAACCATATTTGTTTTTCTGAGCCATGTAACTGTTGCTATTTTGAGAACTGTCTGAAATTCACCTGTTAGTATTAATTTACTGTGATGGACCTTTTCTCCCTGGGTCTCTCTTGAAAATGGGCTTTGCCCAGTCAGTCTGTCCTGGTCATCAAACAATCACCTCTCACTCATGTTTCTGTGTCTATTTACGTCTAATATCACTACAGCTTTAAATTTTACCCACAATGTCTTACGCTAAGTTTCCTTATGATGTAAGTAAAAACATCTGCATTTCCATACAACATAAAATAACTGAAAAATGATCATATATTATTCTAATATTCACACCTTAATCCATAAATCAGCTTTTTGTAGGCTACTAGCCATGATCCACATTTCTAGATTTTTGCAACACACTGCTTACAGCTCTTATACAGATATTCTCCATTGAAATCTCTGGACTTGCTCCATCTGTTAACTATTTTATGCTTGTAATTTCCTCTGACATTTACTTTCTGTAAAACTACATACGGTTCACATTAGATCTGGACACAGGTGCATTCGTTTTATTACATGTTTAATGCCCATTTTAAACACAATGCATGTTCTACTGGCACCATCATCACCAAGTTACTCACATCAACCTTTATCATACAACAGATTTCTTCTATTTTTTTCCTTTTTAATTCATGACTGCTTGTGCCCAACTTCCACACTTCATTTTGTACACAGTGTCCAACATGTTCATTCTAACTAGAAAGTACAGTTGTGTAAAACATTACAACAGTTGACGGCCCTTCTCTTTACTGCTGTAGTGTATTTTACAAACAGGATCCCCTGCCAGGGGCCCCGAAGTCTGTCCAGTGTACCAAAGCCTTAGGTTTATAGACATTGTATGTCGCTTATATTCTCCCTGCTCAAGGCACAGGTTATAAAGGTGACATACAGATATACATACTTTGGAAATGAAAAGCCCCAGGAGGAACAATCAGCCCTAGGAACTAGGAGGAATATGTGCATCCAGAAGGAGAAAAGAAAAGAATAGAATTCCAGGCCAAAAAGACAGAACGAAAATAACAGAGTAGAAAGGGAAGAGGGAGGGACAGAGAAAATATTGCAACAGTGAGGAGAAGGACATCTACTGTTATGGTAAGATTTTACTCAGCTGTACTATGTCCTTCCATGTCACTGTTGCAGTACTCATAACTGAAGGAGAGTACAAAAGCTCAAGGGGAAACCTGGGAGATGGAGGGCCCAGAAGAGCCCTCTAGAAATCCATACAGAATAGCTCTGGCAAAGTCAGCTCTTGCTCCGGGAACATAATGCTTAGCGAAGGTATGGACAGAAGTCCAAGCAGCAGCCTCAAGGATGGAAAGGGTATCCAATAATTTGAAAAAAAGCACCACAGATAGCAACAGCTCTAGGATAATGAGCCTTTACTGAGGTAAAAAGACATTCTCCATAAACGGAGTAACAAAAAGAAATGACCCTAGAGATCCAGAAGGACATGGTTTGCTTCGAAACAGCCAAACCTAGAGCTCTAGAAGGAAAAGAAACAAAACGTTGCTCAGATTTGCAAATGGCCTTAGTCTTATCCAAACAATATCTGAGCTGTCTATGCAAATCCAAAGTGTGAAGAACCTTCTCACTACCAGACTGTGGAGAAGAAAAAAAGGAAGACAAATTAATAGACCGATTAAGACACAATTTATTAACCATCTTGTTCATAAAAAAAGGATTAGCACAAAGATAAACCCTGCCCCTATATATATATATATATATATATATATATATATATATATATATATATATATATATATATATATATATATATGTGTGTGTGTGTGTGTGTGTGTGTGTGTGTGTGTATATATATATATATATATATACATACGTATATATCTGTGTGTGTGTGTGTATCTATATCTATATATATATCTATATATTTATCTATATCTATCTATCTATATATATATATATATATATATATATATATATATATATATATATACACAAAATAAGAAGGGAGGAACAGCCATAACAGCCTGGAGTTTCCAAGTACAGTGTTACAAGGAAGTTCAAGCTGCAGGCTTAAAAGAAGACAGTCAATTTTTCAAGTACAAAACTTAAAGCCCAGGAAGGTGGAATAGGCTTCCTGGGAGGCCTGATATGAAGAAAGTCTTTAAGAAATTGTTTGACATTGAACCTAAAGGCAAAAGGAGGAGTCAATGATAGACAAGCATAAATAACCAAAAGATTAGCTTTAACTGAAGAATATGCTAGTCCAGCATGAAACAATTCACACAAATAAGACAGAATCAGAGGGATTCCCACAGAAAATGGATCTGGGTTACTAGAAAGGAACCGGACAAAAAACCTCTTCCATTTGGACAAATATGATTTCTTGGTTGTGGGTTTCCTGGTCTCCTGCAGAACCCTAAGCACATCCTCAGAAAAAAAGTGCCTAAAAGGGATCAAAACCCTATCATTCACAGCGCTATTTGAAGAGTGGACAAGTGGGGAAGGAGAAGAGACCATTTGCATTGTGTGAGAAGGTCCACCCAGTGAGGTAACTTGTGGTGACTGTCTCTTTCTAGGTGAAGAAGGTGGAACCAATGTTGTATGGGCCTAAAGGGAGTCACCAGCAAGATTTTGCAGGAGTCTTGCTTTATCTTGAGCAGGACCCTCAGAATCATTGGAAGGGGAGGGAAAGCATAGAGAAACATCCTCTTCCAAGGAAAAGATAGGGCATCCACCTTCCAAGCCAGCCGACTTGGGACTCTGGTGCAAAAAAAAAAGACGTTCGCTATTCAAAAGGGAGGCAAAAGATCTATCTGTGGGGTAACCCCACTGATGGACAATCTCTAGAAACATCTCTGTGGAGTATCCATTTGTGAACTTGTGTACTGCACCTGGTCAAAGAGTCTGCCATTAAATTTTAGTCTGAAGGGATGTATGCAGCCTGAAGAGTCCTTCGATACTGAACAACTAGATCCCAGACCTGAAGAGCTAGTCTACAAAGAAGGTGAGATTTTTCCCCCTTGCTTGTTGATATACCACATCACTGTGGTACTGTTTGTGAAGATTTTGAGAGACCCTGGAAGAAAGAGGGAAGGAAAGCATGAAGAGCATGTCGATGTGATCTGACCTCTGATGCGGAGGCCAGAGATCCTGGACCTTGAGGGAACCGAAGAAAGCCCACCACCCCTGTCCGAGGCATTTGAAAAAAGTTCCCGAGAAGGGACTAGGGGGTTGAAAGGGAAGCCTGGGTTGAGAGAAGTTGATGAATTCACCACTGAAGCTTCAGTTTGAGACATTGAAGGAGAGGAACGAAAACATCCAGTGGATGACTGTGTTTAAGCCACACTGACTTTAGGAACCACTGTAGCTTTTGAATATGGAGTTTGTCCAGAGGCAGCATAGGCATGGTGAAAGCCATGAATCCTAGAACCCTGAGAAAATCCCTGGTTGTGATTGAAGCCAGAGAAAGAAGAGAATGAAAAAAGATGATTAGAAAAAGAGCCTTAGGTTGAGGCAGTCATGCCAAGATAGGAATGGTCTAGATCCTGCAACTGTGAAGCACATGATCCTGAAAAGGAACCAAGACTGACTTCTGAATGTTTGTGGTAAACCCCGGGTATTTGTAAGAGGCAAACTGTAAACTGAAGGTGCTGAGGCAAGACCTCAGGGGACGAAGCCCGAATGAGTAGGTCGCCCAGATAAGCAAAGATTTGAAGTCCTCTCATCCTGTAAAAGGCAAAGACAGGAGCTAGGCATTTGGTGAATACCCTTGAGGCAGTAGAGAAGTCAAAGGGAAAGCAGATAACTGAAAACACAAGGAAGAAACAGAGAAATCTAAAAATTTCCTGAAAGGGGGGTGAATTGGGATGTGAAGATAAGCATCCTTAAGGTCCAGGGATACTAAGAAAGCTTGGGGAAGAGGAGGAGGAAATGGTGTGAACTGACAACATCCAAAAGGAAGGTACTTTCAGAAAGGTGTTGAGCTGAGAAAGATCCAAAATGGGTCTCCAGGTGCCCTCTTTCCTGGGGACCAGAAACATCCTGGAATAAAACCCCTCCCCATCCTGGGCAGGAGGCACGACTTGAATAGAGCCCTATGCCAAAAGGCCATAAAGCACTTCTGGAAAGAAAGGAAGCTGTTCCTAAGGAGGTTGAGGGATGCGCACAAAAGGAGGAAGAAATTTCCACACCGTGAAATATCCCTGATGGATAATGGAAGAACCCATAATCTTGAGTGACCCTTAGCCAACTGGGAAAGGACAGGGAAAGACGAAAGGATAAGGGAACCTGACCCAAGGAAAGGGGAAGCAAATTGCCAGATAGAACCTGGTTTGTCTTGAAAAGGGGGCTTCTGAGAAGTAGTAATCGGAGTAGACTTAGCAGCGGGTACATGAGCATTGCCCTTCTTAATTACAGAAGGACGGTGAGGCTGTCTGTGTACAAAAGCAGATTTGGAAGGATAATTCCTCTAGAACTTAGGGCAGGAAAAAAAATGTGTTTCAGATCCTGCAAGGCCTTACCTTTATCCTGGTGGGACTTAAAAAAAAATCATCAGCAGCAAAACTAATTGAGTTATCATTATCAAGAGGAGCATCCAACAATCTAGCCTTAATGTCATGAGGTAAGGCCTGGAGATGAAGCCAAAAATAACGTCTCAAAACAGAACCAAAGGCAGCAGCTGCATCATAACGACATTTAATAGAATGGTGAGCCACTTGAGAGATAGAACCCAGAAGAGAAAGGGACAACACTTCCTTCTGAATTGAGGAGTTCAGAGATAGCCTGAGAAGCTTGAGAAAGAAGGGCTAAAACATACCTGGTCATATGGGTCTGATAATTAATAGCCTGAAAAGCCAAGATGGCAGCAGTATACACCTTTCTGCCTAAATGTTCCTTCAGACAAGGACAGTAGAGCTACGGAAGTAGTTTAGTAGAAGACAAAAGCTTAGAAGGTTTTCAGAAGAAACAGACACTACAGAAGGATCAGGAGAAGGACATTTGTACAAGAATTTACAATCATCAGGTACTTTGTAAAATCTATCAAGTTTCTTAGGTGCTGGGGGTTAAGATTCAGAAGCCATAGAGGCTGTTGAAAAGGTATCTAGAGGAGCAGCCAAGATTGGCGGTACTGCACACGGCTTAGAAGATTCCATCTGCTGGAGTTCATAATACCTCTTTTGAATATCAGAAGGCTGAGAACAGTCCCATTTGAAATATTCTATTATGCAAGAGACATTGTCCCCAAAGGAAAGTTCTTCTAGGGGAGATTATGGAAAATCTTCCTTCTTGGATCCACAATGGAAAGGAAAAGGGATATGAGAGAAATATGTTAAAGACTCTTCCTCAGAAACTAAATCCTCTTGAGAGGATTCCTGCTCTCTGGGCTTCTTAAAGGGAGTAGATGACCAAAAAGGAGCAGGCACAGAAAAGTACAGTTGTGTACACTTACCATAAATGTAGATGTTTGAGTGTATTCACTGTTGCAGTCATCACACTTGGGTTATCTGCCTGCAGGTAGCCCTCAGTCAGCCTAAATACCAGAGACTTAGTATTTCTGCATTGGCTGCTGTTGCTGCAGGACTGACATCAGGTCGTCAGGGGTATAAAAACAGGCAGCCGATGCCATTACATCAGTTTTTCTTGCCCCAAATGTCAGGAGCCCCCTAAATAGGGAGCTAAGTTATGGTGGAATAAAACACCACCAGTAAAAAGTAAATACCAATAGACCTGTAAGGGGTGAGTAATAGAGAGAGACAAGGGGGCTGGAGGGTGGGAAACCAGGACTGCAACAGTGAATACACTCGAACATCCACATTTATGGTAAGTGTACACAACTGTACTATGTTCTTCGTGTTTCACTGTTGCAGTCATCACACTTGGATTGATTCCCAAAGCTGAAGAATGGGTGGAGGCAGTCAAGAATTGTTGGGGCTGGCTAGTATGCCCTGCAGGACTGCTGTTGCAAAGCCCGCCCTATATTTGGAAAAGATAGGCAGGTGATAATGCTTGGTGATGGTGTGAACTGAACTGCAGGTAGCAGCTTCCAGAATGTCCCTGGTAGGGGGCTCCCCAGAGGAATGCTGTAGAGGTTGAAGTTGCCCTAGTGGAATGCGTTCTGACCCCGAGAGGGGTTGATTTCCCATGGTGTTTGTAACAGAAATGGATACAGTGCGCTATCCATTTGGAGATGGATTGTTTTGATATGGCCTTGCCCTCTGCCCCTGGTGCAAGCTGACTAGTAACTGGTCAAATTTCATGAAGGGCTTAGTCCTATCAAGGTAGAAACTGAGCTGTCTGTGCACACCTAAAGATTGCAGGATCCTTTCCCCTTTATTCTGAGGATTAGGGAAGAAGGCTGGCAAATGGTAGATTGGTTGAGAGCCACACTGGACACCACTTTAGGCATAAAAATACGGTTAGTCCTGTGGGAGACCCTGTCAGCCTGAAAAATAATGAAGGGTTCCACAGGCATAAGTGCTTGTAGCTCAGACACTCTTCTAGCTGAAGTGATGGCCAGAAACAAGGCTGTTTTCCAAGACCAGAATTTTAACTCTGCTGATGCTGCCGGCTCAAAGGGGGGTAGTGTGAGCTTTTCCAGTACAAAGTTAAGGTCCCAAGCAGGAGTGGGGGCTCTCCTTGGTGGCCTTAAGTTGTTGGCCCCTCTCAGGAACTGTTTGATGAGAAGGTGAGAGAAGAGAGGTGGCTCAGTGTTGTAATGAGCCGAGATGGCAGAGGCATGGACTTAATGGAAGAGAAGGATAGGCCTCTGCGGAGTAGGTCTGCTAGGTAATCCAGGATTACGGGTAAGGAGGGCAGTGATGTGTCCGCTCCTTTAGACTGAATCCAGGAACAATACCTTTTCCACTTCTCAGCATTGGATTTCCTTGTACTGGGTCATCTGGCTTCAAGAATAAGGTCCAGCACCTGCTTGCTTAGGCTGGTCACTGGGGGAAAATTCAAGGAATAAGCCAGGCTGCAAAGTCCAGGGTTTGCAGTTGTGAATGCAAGATCTGTCCCTCCTGTTAAGTGAGGAGGGCTAGGATATGGTGTAGGTGTCATGGTGGCACCGGTGACAGACTGCGCAGTAGTGGGTACCAGTGCTGGTGTGGCCATTCTGAGGTAATCAGGATTGCCCTTGGTCTGTCCTGTATTATCTTGAGTAAAACTCTTGTAAGAAGAGGTAGAGGGAGGAAATGCATAGATTGAGAGGTTTACCCACTGGAAGGATAGGGCATCCACTTTCCAGGCCTTGCTGTGAGGTGTCCTGGTGGAGAATTTGCTGAGCTGTTGATTGGAGGGGGAGGGAAAAACGTCCACCACTGGTGTCCCCCATTTCTGGGTTAGAAGGCTGAAAGTGTTGGGGTCTAATTGCCATTTGTGTAGGTCTAGCAGATTTCTGCTTAAGTCATCTGCCAGAGAGTTTTGTTTGCCTGGCAGGAATTGAGGCTGCAGATGAATATGCATGGCCAGGGCCATGTTCCAGAGGGTCATGGCTAGCCTACAGAGTGGGTAAAAGTGGGATCCCCCCTGCTTGCTGATGTACCACATAACTGTGGTGTTGTCTGTTTTTACTAGCAGGGTTCCAGGTGAGAGTAGGAATCTGAAAACTGTCAGAGTGTGCTGAACAGCTAGCATCTCTTTTTGGTTGATGTGCAGATGAATTTGACTTGGGCTCCAGTGGTCCTGAATGCACTTGTCATCCAGATGTGCCCCCCAGGCATAGTCTGATGCATCTGTGGTTGGGGTCTGGACAGAGTGGAGTTGTGTAAAGGGAAGCACCTTACTGTGGTTGCATGCTGCTGCCCACCAAAGAAACTATGTCCTTAGACAAGGTATGATGGTTTCCAGGTCCTGAGAATGTTGGCACCAAAGACTTTTTAAGTACCATTGACGTTTCCTCATATGCAGTCTGGCATATAGAATTAGTAGAATGCAAGAGGCCATGAACCCTAATGCCTGCAGGATTTTCCTTGCAGATAGCTGGGTTCTGGCAGCTATTTGAGCGAAGTAGCCTGTTAGGTAGGCTTGTTTTTCTGGAGTAAGGAATGCAATCTGGGATGCTGTGTTCATTCTTGCTCCCACGAATACAATCTTTTGACTGGGGACGAGTTTTGATTTCTTTTCGTTGATAGTGTACCCCAGGGAGGTTAGAAGTTTCTTTACAAATGCCAGGTGCTGCAACAGCTTTTCCTGACTGTCTGCCTGAATCAGACAATCATCAAAGTGAGGGTTTTTTGAATATTTCTCTGTCTGCAATAGGCAATGGCTGGAGCCAGGCATTTTGTGAAGACTCTGGGAGGGGTCTATATTAGAAGACCGAATGTTTAGGTGATCAAACACCTAAACAACAATCTTCTAATATCAAAAGCAAAAAAAGGTCAACGGGTGATTTAACGCAGGGAAAGATTTCACTTAGCCATTCGCTGGAGTTTGCTATTTCCCTACTGTTGAGCGATCTCGGAGTTGGTATATTTAGATGGGGGGTGTGGGGGATGTTGGGGGTGAAGTCCCCTACTTAATTTAGATGCAAAGTAATGTTTTTTGTGTTGTGGCCGAGGGACGTGTTTCCCTGGGACGTTCGACATTGTGCAGTTTGATATTAGAAGATCGATGTTTAGGTGTTCGATCACTTAAACATTCGGTCTTCTAATATAGACCCTCTGGGAGCAGTGGATAAGCCAAAGGGAAGTGCAGAGAACTGATAATGCATAAGTCCACCCCTGAAACATAGACATTTCCTGCATGAGTCCCTGATAGGGATGTGCAGATAGGCTTCTTTTAGGTCCAGGATGGCTAACCAGGCATCTTTGGACATCATAGGAAGAAGCTGCGGAAGGGTCAGCATTTTGAATTTTGGTACCACCAGGAAGGTGTTTAGAATGAAGAGATCTAGGATTGGGTGCCAAGTACCCTCTTTTCTGGGTACCAGGAAAAGTCTGAAATAAAACCCTTGACCTATCTGTTCTGCAGGAACAGGCTGAATTGCCCTTATGGAGAGCAGGGATTGAACTTGGTTTTGTGCCTCTGCCCACTGGTTTGGAGGAAGGTCTGGGACCTCTTTTGGGGTTGGCAGTGTGTGGAAGTAAAATTTGTACCCCTGGGATACAATGTTGAGGACCCATCGGTCTTTGGTGATGGAGGTCCAGTTATTTGCATGGTGGGCAAGTTTTCCTCCTAGGGGCATGAGCAACTGGGCAGAGGTGAGGAATGGAGTTGAGAAGTAATTGTGAATTCTTTCCGTAAGGGGGTGGTTTAGCACTCCCTGTTTTAGAAGTGGAGGTACTCCATTGCTGAGATCTCTGCATACTCTGAGATTGTAATCTGGGGGGGGGGGGGTCTGTTTCCCCTGGATCTAGTTTGAGGTGGCTGGAAAGGGCCAATGTTTCGAGTGGCAATGCCTACTGAATCTTGGAGGCTGCATTTGCAAAAAATCTTTGATGGTTTGCATAGACTTAGCTTTTTCTTCCATCTTTTTTAGAACCTCTTCTGCTATGATGCCAAACAGATTGTTCTTGTTCAAAGGAGCATCCAGTAATCTTGATTTGACATGGTCTGGCAAGGTCTGCTCCTTAAGCCAAGCATGCCTTCTAAGTACAGAACCTGTGACTGCTGCCCTGCAAGATGCTTCTAGGGCATCAAACCCACATTGCAAGGTATGCTTGCTAACTTGGCTTGCAGAATGCATAAGCTCCTGTAATTCTTTATTTTCTGCACAGTCTGTAAAAGTAGATAATTTTTGCTTAATAAGTTCCATAATATGTTGCTGGTATTTCAGCATGTGGAACTGGCAATTCAATGCCCTAATGGCAAGAGTTGCAGAGGTGTATACTTTTTTACCCCATCTGTCTAAAGCTCGGGAATCCCTGTCCGAAGGGGTGGGATTCTTAGCTGTAGTTGCTTTTATACCTTTAGGCCCTTGGGAAATGACCTCTGGGTCAGCAGTAGGATTTTTGAAAAGAAATTTGTGAAAGTCTGGGACTCTGTAGTACCTGCCTGGTTTCCTTGGAGCAGGGGGTAAAGTATCGGGAGTTAGACTGAATTCCATAAAGACATCATCCACAACATTCAGAACAGGAGTGATAGCTAAAGGTCTATGTTGTGGCAAATCTAAAAATTCTCTGAGTCTCTTTTTGGACTGAGAATAATCCTGGCATTCCCAGTGGAAATGCTCTCTTAAAAGAATGTAGGGTTTTCACCAAAAGAAAAATCCTCTGGAGGGGAAGCAGAGGGAATGGATTCCTCTGCATCAGAATCCTCATAAGCAGATAAAGACATGTCTTCATATTCAGAAAATTCAGAGTTATCGGACTCTTAGTCAGTTAAAGCTGGGGACAAGTCTCTTTTTCTCTTAGCAGGGGAAGGCTGGCTTCCCCTAATCAGCATGATCAGGTCTTCTGTCATTTTAAGCATTTGAGATTGTGGCAAGGAAGCAGGTGCTTGAGTTTGGCTCACTGTTTTTTTAGGCGTAGCTTATACTCTTGGCCTTACAAACTCTGTAGTTTTAGACAGAACTGAAGATGTGAAAGAAGTCATTGGTTTGTGTTGAATATCGGTAATGTGAAGAACTTCCTCGGAAGCCAGTGCCTGCACAGCGGCTCCGGACCCATCCAAGGTAGAGACATCTGCAGGTTCCTTAGTCAAAGAAGAGTCTCGCACCATACCACATACTCCGGACGGGTCTCGGTAGCAGCCTGCGAATCCAGGAAAGTGGGCATCAGGGGCTGCGAAAGTGCCTCACTGAGTACCAGCAAACTGGTGACTAGCTTAACGAAATCATCGTCAGCAGTTTTGGACCTGTGTGGTCTGTCTCTGTCTTTACCCTTATTTTTTTTTTGGAAGATCGGTAGACAGATGGCTTACTGAAGCCATTTCCGAATACGGAGATCGAGAGCGAAAGTATTTAGCAACAATAAGGGCCCGACGATGAATAGTTTGAGTGTTGAACAAAGCACAAAACCGACAGTGAGGTATGTCGTGGTCTGGGCCTAAGCAGGTGACGCAGTAAGAATGGAAATCTCGGTATGGTATTTGCTTTCGACAGGTGAGACAATTGTTAACTTTTTCTGACATTGGTTACAGCAAGAAAAAGGGATCCCAAAGGGGTAGTTAGCTTTAGAAGACTTCAGGATGATTCAATTCAGAAACGAAAACTCAAGTAGCGGCCAGCCGGCACTTGTGCGAACTGCTTCTGCTTCAGGCTCCGTGGCAAGAAAGACTGATGTAATGGCGTCAGCTGCCTGTTTTTATACCCCTGACGTCAGTCCCGAAGTGACAGCAATTGACACAGAAATACTAAGTCTCTGGTATTAGGGCCGACTGAGGGTTACCTGCAGGCAGATAACCCAAGTGTGATGACTGCAACAGTGAAACACGAAGAACATCTCCTTGAGGAGGCTTTAAGGCCATTAAGGCATTAAAGAATCCCTGGTTAACATCCTGCCATTCACACTAAGGATATTTTGTAGCAGGTGAAACATGTTTAGATTTCTGTTTTTTCTTTTGAGGAACGTCTGACTTAAAATCCCAAGGAGGTTCAGACCCTTGCTTACACTCAACCAACATAGTATTCCCCTCGGTCCTTCAGAAATAATCAGCAGAGGTTTCCCATCAACATCTGGCTCTGAGGATGTGCAAGAAGTCAGATCCATGTTGCCCTCTGACAGGGTCATAGCACAAGAATCCAAAACAACTGTGAATTCTTCTGGGCTTTCACCCACCTCAAAAGAGATGTCTGGGAGAGGTGGGACAGCAGCAGATTCAGACCTGAGTTTTTTGGCCTTTTTCTTGGCAGGCAGCTGACATTCAGGATGGGAAGATTCTGCCATGTGCCAATAATTCAAAATGTTGGCTCTACAGGTAAATCGACAAGGAGGAGAGCTACGTAGGGTCTTAGGAACAAACACTTGACAGACAGAACACTGCACATGGTCGTTAGAAGTACCCAAACAGAAGAGACACCACTCATGGTGATCTTTATGGGGAATCTGCCTCTCACACTGACATTTTCCCTTTCTGGATGACATGTAAACTCACAAAAATAAAAGTGAAAAAAGATAAGGAGCCCAACGGGGCACTAATCTGAAACATGGCTCAGGAACCAGCACAGAAAAGGAGCATTACGACCGACGTTCAGTGATGGTGTTCGGACTGGTGGCAAAGAAGTTCTGAGGAATGTACATCCGTACATCACATTTATGTTCTACGCTTTGAACTGGGAGCCTACGTGTAACGTACAAAGTCTATAAATGTAAGGTTTTGGTATACTACCTGGACTTTGGGGCTACCTTTGGCAGGGGGTCCTGTTTAAAAAGAATACTGCAACAGTGATATGGAAGAACACCTTAGAATACTTCATTTGTTTAAAAAAAAAACATTCCTCATCCCTTTAATAGATCCACTCCCCACACACTTATTTATAACTGCATCCATACTGTATTTAATGTTTGTTTCATACTTGTTTCATACTGATGACTAATTCCAGCATACTTAGTTTCCCATCCCCCTTGCTGGATTGTCCTATTCCAGAAGACTTCATTAGCTATATAATTTGTTTCAGCTAAATACTTTGGTCTGTACCTGACTTGTGTATTGATAAACTGGAACTACCAACTTCTTATTAATTAAAATAATTTTTTCTTTACATTTCCTTCCTCCAACTTTTTCCAGTTAAAAAAGCTTGAGAGTCTTCCATTCCATTATTTACCCTGTTTTAAATAGTCTCGGTCTTCCTCCCTGCTCTTATCCCTACCCTTTAAACCATTTCTCTCTTCTATATTATCAGATTGTCTAATGTCTCCTTATTTATACTCCACCATAATTCATTCTTTTAATCACCAAACCATTTGGGTTTCCTAAACAACTTCCTTAACTGTCCCCACAACGCAGGATCACCTGCTTAAGCCCATAGTCTTAATTTTCTGTACACATACATTCAATTCCTACAATATTCAGAATCTTTCTCACTAGTGGGTCAAACGCAATCAAAGCAACAGCAGGCTTAGTCACAGAAACCTAAACTAGCATCCAGTTTCATAGCATAACACAATGCCACTATCTCTGAAAGGTTAAAAAAGTTATATATATATACAATCTTTTAAATAAACAGCACTATTACTATACCACAGACCCTCCAAACCAAATATTTGACTATGAACTATAATAATTAGTTTTCTAAAACATGCACGTGACTGGACTCTATAATCAGTGTGCCCACTGTAAACTGAATGCTACCAAATTCAGTAAATAACTAAAACAAAAACATAGCTCAACTTACATTTCATTCTGCAAGTGACTTGAAAACACAACACACTAAATACCCAGTTCAAACCCTCCTTGACACACAGACCTTAACCTCAGAGAGCTCTGCAAAGAAGCATAGAATAAGAGCTAAATGAAATAAAACCCCAAAGTGCTTTCATGGTAAATGAAACAAAATAAGTAAACTACAAAATACAGTCATAAAGCATTGCAAACTCTCCCTGATACCCAGGTTTATAAATACATGAAATGAGAAAGAAAATTGTACCTGGGGACAATACAGCTAACTGGATCTTTTAGTTAGTGGACAAGACACTACAGCAGTGCCTGATACACAGACACAATAGAACGCAGTAAAATATAACTTATACATAAAAAACACCAAGCTGACCTCAGTACATACCATAGGAGACCCTAAAACAAAAAGTATTGCTCTAAGTAGATGTGGACAAACATTCCTAACAAGTGCAATAGATGTGCATGCGTGTGTGTTTATTTACTCACACAGACAGACACACACAGACACACACAGACACACACACACAGACACACAGACACACACAGACACTCCAAAATACCCAATACAAAAAAATCATGGACATCAAACTTAAATTTAAAGCAAGTTTACATTTAAAACAATATAAAATAAAGAAACTGGTAGAGAACTATTTTAGTATAAAAATGCAGAAGAGCACAAATCTAAGAAGACAAACAAAAAAAAAAAAAAAACCTTATAATACCATAAAAATAAGAGAACTGATGAGAATTAATGACATATTTATATGTAAGATCAATAACCCATGGCTTAGTGTGGGCAATGCCTATTTTACCCACACCAGCCATAAAATAATGCTAAAATAACACAATCGCAATGCAGCATGTCAGAATGAATATGGGTCACATACATTTCAATTATTTTTCTCATGTCCCAGTTTCGCTTGGACAATTTCAACTATAGTTAATCAATATGATTCCCCCTTTAATTCCACAACACTGCATTTTACATGATGTTTCTTCCATGACCCACCTTATGCCATTCCAAAGCATTTTTTGTCCACTCCTCTGCCCTCCCACCTAACCTTTTAAGAATTTTCTCTGTTGTCATGGCCACCTGACCCTGTATCCCTCAATGGCTCCTTTCCAGTTGTAACTCTTATCCTGCTAGACATTCTGACTCTTTTGTGGGTTAAACCTAAGGTACGTTCTCTTGTGTACGCTAGAATCAGAGGGACTGATGGCTAGAATGAGAGGGGCTGTAGCCAACTGTCAGAGTATCAGGTGTAGTTATGACAGAAGAATGCCAAAGAAGCTGAAAAGTAAGGTGTACAATACAGTGTTGTGACCAGTACTACTGTATAGTACAGAAACCTGGGCAGTAAAGGCAAAACCATTGAAGAAGCTAGAGGTGATGGAAATTAAGTGCCTGAGAAAGGTGGTAGCATGCACACTGTGGGGCAGACTAAGAAATGAGGACATAAGAGCAGAAGCCAAAGTAGCTCCAATTGCAGAAAAGATCAGAGAGAACAGATTACGGTGGTTTGGGCACATGTGTAGAAAAGCAGAAGACAATCTGGTGAGGAAGATTTGGGACATAGAGGAAGAAGGTAGGAGGAAGTGAGGACGTCCAGCAAAGAGGTGGATGGATTGTGTGAAAGAAGATCTGCGACAGTCAGGCATGAATGTCGAAGAAGGCAGGAGTGTGACACTGAATTGAGAGAGTTGGTTACAGTTAACAAGATACCCTGACCCCATGTAGAAAAAAATGGGTAAAAAAGGGCTGCTGCTGCTGCTGATGATGATGATGACGACTTACTCTTGAAGTGTGAATGAGGAATCTAATGGGTATGTTCAGGCACTGAGAGCCTTCCCTTCATTTGTTTGGCTGCCAGTCTATGCCCCCCATCTGTGAGAGCAGCATGTACAATTAAGTAAAATTGTCACTTATACCCCCATTTAATAGGTCACATGAGGCTCCTGATGTCCACCACAGGTTGCACAGGCAGAAGTTCCCCCTTACAACCTCACACCAGGATAGGACAAGCTGGCTGTTTGATGCTTCATCCTATCTCCTCTGCCTGACTCTACCAACACCAGCTCCTTTCCTATATTCAGGTCACTGGTAGCAAAAATGGATGCCCTACCTCTGTGACATCTAGCCAGCTATCAGCCACCAGTTTCTGTCATTTTTTTTTTTTTTTTGCTTATCTTTTTATTGGAATGTTTTTTGCTTACAAAACTGCAGTACATCAAGCTTCTCCCCTATTTGTCTTGAGGCCATTACCCCTCTCCATACTTAACATCCACAGCACAGAAGCAAACGCAAAGGAGGGGCCATCATCTAGGCAGCTAAGGAGGTGGTTTATGCTCTTGCTAGTACTCTGACAATGAGGGCATTTGTAATGAGACCCTAACTCCATTCCTGATGGCTGACATAGTCACCTGCAATAGCTCATGCCTCCCACGTCCTTTCCATTTACTCATGTGCTTCCAACCACATACTACGAGAGTTACCATGATCAGTTTGGGAGCGACAAGCTCATATCTACAGTTCTGGCCATTTTGGTACTGTGCAAGCCCCTACTTGCATGGTTATCTGCTGACCAGAGTCACTTCCCCCCTCCCCAGGATGGGAAAGCTGGCGTCACTCACTTCCATCTTTCTTTTCTTGGCTTTTCAAGTACCTGAGCTGCTATTCAAACTCTGTTTGTCTGGTTCATAGCCAGGGCTATATCCTTTTATGCCACACAGCTGAGCTTCTATTTCTAGTTTAAAATGAAGTACAATGACACACTCCAACTGCACCTTATTTTTTCTCACTACTAAACACAAGTCCCTTCTCAATGCAACTCAAAAGGAATACAGTATTTTATTCACTCATACCTGTTCTATTACACTCAGAGCATCCTGTTTTAACCACCCTTCCATTATTAATTTCTCAATAATCCTACATTTCAATCTTTCTGCTTCTGCCCCCTGCCTTTCCCCAATCTCAATCCGTAAATACCTTTCTGACATTTTAATTACATTTCAAATTTACAAATGTCTTTCTTTCTTCCTTCTTCAACATACCCAGCCTATTAATACTGAATCTTACTCCCCACATTACTCGTCAGGCCTCTGCTAGCATCCATCATCGCAATACGCTCAAAAATTTTTTTCTCACCTGCTACAAATATTGTCTTCTGTTCATTTTTTATACTTCCTGCCATTTTCACTCCAATATTCCTTTCTAGATTATCATGTTTTTCTTTCATTTCTTAGACAACTCACATTACCCCCAATTCTTCCTTCCATTAAATTGCCTACACAACTGTATTTTAAATGTTTAATATTAAACTACTGCAAACCATACCAACAATAATGTTTTCTATTCCTATTCAATACTAAGTAATAATTCTTTAAACCCACTGCACATTTTCCAGCATATCCTAAACATTAATTTTCACATTCAAACACTGTTTCTGACATCAGTCCTTATAGACCCAACCAGTATATTATGTATGACAGAAAAGTAAAAAAAAAGAAGTTATGTCTTACCATAACGTTCCATCTGAGTTGTTGATCTTTTTTCAGTCATCACTGATGGGTTTGGTTCCAAGCCCTCGGAACCGAGTCGGCCTTATACCAAGCTTGCGTGCACCAAAAACTCTTGAGCTAAGTTACTACCCAAAAGGCCCTTTACTCAGTTACCTCAGATCAAGTTTGCATGCAACATATAGAAGAAGAAATAAGTCAGAAGCCATCTCTGTGCAGAAACCCTAAGACACGACAAAGACCCAGAAGATCCGCCAAGAACCTTTGGAGGGGGTTGGTGTGAGGGTGTGATGACTGGAAGAAGATCAAATACTCAGATGGAATGTTATGGTAAGACATAACTTCTTTATCTGAAGTTGTTAATCTTCTTCCTATTCATCACTGATGGGACCCAGTCCCCAACAACTTGGAGAACCTGGGTGGCCCTTATGGAAGAACATTCCTGAGACCCACTGAACCAAAGGCCACTCTTCCCCTGGAGATCAGATCCAATTTGTAATTCTTGATAAAGGTGTGGGGGCTTAGCCCAAATGGCAACTGTACAAATGTCATCCATGGAGGCCCTAAAGTGGAAGGCAACAGATCCTGCAATAGCCCTAGTTGAGTGAGCTTTGATTTGGCCAGGCTTAGATCCCTCCATAAGTGAATATGTGAAGGCAATGCAATCCCTGAGCCATTTAGACAAAGTAACTTTTGATACTGCGCCTCCCATTCTAGGACCCGCAAAGGAGATGAAAAGCTGGTCCGACTTGTGAAAGGGTTTAGTTCTGTCCAGATAGAAACATAATTGTCTATGAACATCCGAGGAATGTAGGCAGTATTCTCCCTTGTTAGAGTAATTTGGGAAAAACACAGGGAACTCAATGGACTGGTTAACTGAAAAGTCAGAAACCACTTTGGGGAGAAAGGATGGCTTAGTACGAAGTGATACTCTGTCCTTATGAAAGATCAGGTAAGGGCTCTTGATACATAATGCTTGTAATCCGGAAATTAGTCTGGCTGAGGTTATAGCCACCAGAAATAAGGATTTCCATGACATGAATTTTAGATCACATGTTGCAGCCAGCTCAAAAGGGGGCAGAGAAAGAGACTGTAGAACCCAGGACAGATTCCATGCCTCCACCAGCTGCCTGATGGGAGGCCTACTGTGGAAAATACCCTTGAAAAAGTCTTGCAAAGGTGACAGGAAATAAGCGAGGCTCCATCTGACCCGTTATGGAAGTTGGAAACAGCTGCTAGATGGACTTGAATGGTGGAAGCTGAGGCCCCATTGTCGAACAATTCAGCCAGATAATGAAGAACAGTGGTTACGGGGGCTGAGAATGGGTCTAGCTTCTGATTATGTGACCAAATAGAGAATCTTTTCCATTTGTAGCTGTAAAGTTTCCTGGTGGATGGTTTATGAGAGGCCAAGATAATATCACATACAGGTGAAGAGAGGGTTTCCTGTCTGGCAACTAACGGAAGTGGAGACACCAAGCTGTCAGCTTGAGAGTGGACAGATTCGAGGGAGTCGGCCCTTGTGGGTGAGATATGAGGTCCTGACGAGTGTCTAGGATCCAAGGGGGTTGTAACAGATGAGGTCGAAGGAAGGGAAACAACACTTGACGAGGCCAGAATGGGGCAATGAGGATCACTGTGCTTCTCAACCGAATAGCTTTCCTTAGAACAAGGGGGATCAGACGAATCGGAGGATAAGCATAAAGGAGACCTGTGGACCAATCGTGAATCAAAACGTCTCTCGGTGACTCCCCGCGAGTGGGAAACAGGGCAAAGTAGCTGCTGCATTTTGTGTCTGAGGGGGAGGCAAAAAGGTTGCAGCATGGCTGGCCCCAACAGCTGAAAATTTCCGCCGCCACACTCGAGTTGAGAGACCACTTGTGAGGATGGAGAATGCATCTGCTCAGCCTGTTCACAATCAAGTTGAAGCTCCCTGGGATATGCATTGCAATCAGAAAGTGGTTGGAAGCTATCGCCCACTGCCTGATTCTCATGGCTTTGCGACACAGGGGGTAGGATTTGGTCCCTCCCTGTTTGTTAATGTACCAGACCACGGACATGTTGTCCGACTGGACAGCAATCGTTCTGGATGGAAGGAGTGGGTGAAAAGCTTACCAACGCCAATAGCACCGCTCTTAACTCCAGGACATTGACATGCAAGTTGACCTCTACATCGGACCACGTGCCTTGAACTGACTTTCCCTGGAAGTGGCCCCCCCCACCCCATCAGGGAAGCATCCATGGTCACCGTGGCACTGGGCTGGGGAGGCTGGAAGGGGCGACACCAAAGATTTTCATCTGTACTCATCCACCAGAGGATATCTAGTTTGCAAGTGTTAGTGATGAGAATCTGTGAGCTCAGGGGGTGAAGACTGGGTATCCACTGGGCCTGAAGGAACCATTGTAGTAATCTCATGTGTAGTCTGGCTAGAGATGGCTGCAGCCATAGACCCCAGGGCTTGGAGAACTTCCCTTGCAGACACCTTTCTGTGACAGAGTATCACTTGAACCTGTGCCCTGAATCTCTGAAGCCTGTGAAGACGAAGTGAGATCAGACTTAACTGGGTGTTGAATATTGCCCCTATGAATTCCAATTGTTGTGAGGGTTGAAGGTTGTATTTCTCCCAATGTATGGTAATGTCCAGTGACTCCACTAGAACCAGGGTGTAGTGGAGAGCCCTGACTAGTAGACACTTGGTGGGGCGGAGAGGAGCCAATCATCTAGGTACGGAAACACCTGGAATACCTGAAGTCTCAGATGAGCTGTTACCACTGCAAGGCATTTCGTGAACACTCTGGGGGCCGTCGAGAGACCGAAAGGCAAGGCTCTGAATTGGTAGTGATTGTCTCCCAACCGGAAGCGAAGGAGGCTCCTGGAGTGCTTGTCCCTCTTGATGTGGTAATACGCATCCCGGAGATCTAATGAGCACATCCACACACCCTCCCGCAGAAAGGAAAGGATGGTTTGAATCGTGACCATGCGGAACTTGGTCTGAACTACCGATTTGTTTAGTTGGCTGAGGTCCACAATGGGCCTCCAGTCCCCTGTTTTCTTTGGCACCAAAAAATCTTGAATAGAACCCTGATCCGCACTGATCTGGGGGGACCTGTTGGATGGCTCATTTTTGACATCGCTTTCGTATTTCGGAAGCTGCCTCCTCCCTTTGACTGGGTGGAACATGGTGAATGGATTTTGGAGGTCTTGGATAAGATATTAGGGGAATATGGTAGCCTCTGGTAATGATTCTCTGCACCCACTGATAATATGTAATAGAGAGCCAGGCAGTTTAGTGCAGAGAAAAACGCTCCCCGACTGCTTCCAGAGGAAAGCAATGGGGCAGTGCTTCAGGAGAGCTGATATGGTCTACCCGAGAAGGAATCTCTGGAGCCCTGGTTCTGGGGACCCCCTGTCCTCACCTTGAGATTTCTTGTGCCACATCTTCCCGCTCCTTTGATTCCTGGAGAAGGAACGCTGAGGTTTGGAAAAGCATAGGCCAAAGGCAGACAATGGTCTTCCCATCTTGCTCGAACCTGGCTAATGTATCCTTGACCTTAGCTCCGAACACAGCTGATGGTTCGATAGGGGCATTTATGAAGGAAGACTTGAAGGAGTCCATGAGGTCACAAATGTGCCTCCAGGAGTGGTGTCTCATGATTACACCTGCACCCGCAGCTCTAGCCGCTCCTTCGGTTGCGTGTGACAGCAACCTCATGGATGAATTGGATATTGACTCCAGTGTGGCAAGTTGGGAAGCAACTTTATCTTGTGCTCCATCCAATACTTGGCCCGCGAGGGTTCCAGAGAGTTTGGAGATAAGATCTCTCTGGTGCCTTGCAAAATGTGCCAAAAAGTTCAGAGACCTAACTGCAAAGGTTGCTGACACAAACACTCGCTCCCCTAACATGTCCAATGCCTGGGACTCTCTGTTGGGCAGGTGAACAGCAGGACTCTCTTCTGTAAGGTCCTTTCTCATGGCTGCCGCCACCACTATAGTGTCCACTGGCAAACCTCTAGACCAAAGGAGTTTATCTTCTGGAGGGGAGATTACCTTATCTGATCTCCTAGGGATGGCTTCAACGGTGTCCAGATTCTTTCACACCCACTGCACGATGAGCTTAACCAACTCATCGGCAAGGGGGGGGGGTCACCCAAGAAGTAGAGAGCCAAGAGCAAACGGCCTGCAGGAATACGGATTCCTCCGAGGAAGGATTGGAGGGCTTCCAGTTACCCCTCTGTTTCAAGATTTCCATGATGTCTCTGAAGGAGACATCATCGGGGGTGACCATGGGGATCTTTCCCCATTATCGTAGTCCATATCTTCTGTGAGGGACTCCTCTGGGGAGTCCATGTGTTTCCTCTTACACACCCGTTTCCGAGGGGGTTCTTCGGTGAGAGCATCCGAAGAAGTCTCAGAAAGGGAAATACTCTGGACAGGGGTTTCCTGGGCCTTGTGCTCTCGGAGTCCTGGAGGGGGGGTGGCCTTTGACAGCTGTGGCTCAGAAGGAACTTTGGGAATAACCGACATAGGAGGATTTCTAGAAGCAAGCAAGGTTGTCCTCTAGAAAAAGTAGGATAAATGAGCCTGGGATCCAAGGGAGGAGAGCATGTAGGGGGTCGCTGGAGTAATAGATCCAAAGCCTGGAGTAGGATAGGGTCTAGGCAAATTTAAAATTCCCCTGGCGGTCAGCAGCTGGTCAAAAAGGTGCAACACATCCAATTCTGAAAAGCTCCTGGTGGATCTTACCTATGCCCCTGAGAGGGAATTAGGCCAGTCCAAAAAGGGGCTGCAGGCTTGTCCGGCAAACGGGTCCACAGACGAATATTGGGTCCGTGGTGTATCACGGAACGGCACCGATGATTCCAACTTAGAAACCGGCAACAATGGTATGGTTGGAGCCCAGAAAGGGCTCAGAGCCGAAGTCACAACAGGGGTGGATGTCAAAAACGGCTCCGACATTGTTGTCGGAACAGACATCGGCACGGAGGTGGGCGACATTGGTGCCAAGACAGAAACAGAAACTGGTCAGAACTGAGGTAGTTGACTGCGCCGTATTTGTAGGTGACCTCAGTAAGCTTCGCTGGTGTCAAACTCGGAATCGATGTAATCGGAACCGAGGAGGCAGTACGGTGCTCGGAGGAAGACTTTTGGGGCTTGTGCTTATGGCTTTTGCCTCTTGTCACCAGCCAGTGAAGAGGAGTCTGAGCGAGGATGTTTCTTGTCCACAGAAGGAGGGGGTGAGATCTCCATCTCTGAAATAGCCTCCAAAAAAGGCAATGCAAGCAGGCCCTTCAAAATCAGTTTATTCCAATGTTCATTCAGCATCTGCTGACTGAAGCAAGCACAAATATCACATGGGGGTTTCGCTGATAAAATAAATGCAGATCCCCCAAACAATACACACACTCTTCATGAAGGTCGCTATTCAAAAGTTTACCACTGCAAGAAGAGCAGTGTTTAAACCCCGTAGTTCCCTTCTTTTCAGACATAATAGTGTGCACACTCACACAAAAGGGAAAGAGAGGAAAGTGAAGAAGTAAAGAGAGAGAAAATACCAACAATGGTAATAAGATACCACAAGGGTAGAAAGTTCAAAATACCAACAATGGTACGAAAGGGATACCTGTGGGTAGAGCCGAGTGTAGAAAGATATTAAAGAACAAGCAATAAGTAAGAAAAAAACTTATAAATGTATAAGATAAATCACTTAGCTGGAGAGCTCGGTGAAACACTGCTATATGGCTGCGTGGCAAACGATATCTGAGGTAACTGAGTAAAGAGCATTGTCGGTAGCAGCTTAGCTCGAGAGTTTTTGGTGCACACAAGCTTGGTATAAGGCAGACTTGGTTCCGAGGGCTCGGAACCGAACCCATCAGTGATGAATAGGAAGAAGATTAACAACTTCAGATAATCTTTTATCTCATGTTCAGCTTTTTAAACACTCAGCATTCATTATATAATCTAAGCTTAACATAACCACTTTTGTTAAGTGCCTCCATACCACAGCACACCTCAATACCTCTCACCAATGCATTTATCACGTACCACACATTACCATACTCCACTACAGTAAACTCTCACTTAACCAGCACCAGTGGGGATTGGTAGATGCCAGTTAAGTGCAGTTTTTGGTTGCTTGAGAGATGCTTTGCAATTTTTGATTGGCTCGTATACCGGCATATGAGCCAATCAAAAATCGCAAAGTGGGGCCCTCTTCTATTCAATGCACAACAGCAAGCTATTCCCATTGAACAGAAGTGGCTCTGCTTTGCCAATTTTGATCGGCTCGTATGTCAGTACAACAGACAATCAAAATTTTTGGTTGCTTGGGAGTGCCAGTTGCTTGAGTTCAGGAAAACTGGGACTTTACTGTATTGTTTTCCTTTTCTATTTTTTAATACACATTTGTTCTTCAGTTTCCACCACACACAATAATTATTGTGAAATAATCAAAATATACTTGACTTTTACTAGTTCTTCTTTTTGGCTCTGTGTAAAACAATAAAGTAACCCAAAACCTTTAATTCTTCTTACACTGTCAGGAATTGACAACTGAGCTTTCACTACTTCAGATTGTATTACCACTTCCCACTTATCAAATACACTATGCACCATAACTCCAAAAAGACTCTGAATCTGATTCTCTTGTACAATTTAGTTCATAGCATTCATAGATAAGGTGCTTAATCTAATACTCAAATTCTCCCTGCTTTACATACCTCTCAAATGTATATAGTCTACTCTTTTTACAACACAGTGTTTTTCCACTAGGTCTTCAATCTTCCCTATGAAATGATCTTTGCAATTCAAGCACCTCAGATCTCTGTGAGGTGCTTAGTATTTATTTACCTTTGACAATTGTACTTTGCAAATATTTCTAAAATATTAAAACCTTTCTCATTTTCCACCCCACTTCGCTTGATTCCTTTCCACCTTCTGCTTTGCAAAAATCTACCTCTAGTCTCTCCTTCATGTCTTCACTCATCTACTCCCCTTTGATACAGACAATTTCATGGATGAATTTTATTCCAAGCTCTCTTGGTCAACACTACTTTTTCAAATGATGCCATGACGATGACTGCACTAATTTTTATATGTGGGGAGGGCAAAGCATCATACACCCATCAAGCTGGTGGAATTCCCCAGCACTCCTTCTTAACTAACATTCTGTAAACCCAACCTCACAGAAATTTCCCAAGAATATAATTTTTGTTGAAGTGCCATTTGGTTTCAACTAAATGTGTTCACCTGCTACATCACTGAAGAAATTAACTAATTAATACCCTTAATGTCCTGTGTGGAGTCTGCATGTCCTCCCTGTGGTTGTGTGGGTTTTCTCCGGTTGCTCCGGTTTCCTCCCACATCCCAAAGTAGGTGGATTGGACACTCTAAAGTGTGTGTGTGTGTGTGTGTGTGTGTGTGTGTGTGTGTGTGTCTTCTGTGGAAGGTTGGGGGCCGGGCTGGCATCTCGACACTGTAAAACTCCACTGCCAATCATGAGCGGACAGTGATTCGCTGTGGCAACCCCTACCCGGGAAAAGCCAAAAGAAGAAGAATGCCCTTACTGTCCTTGCTCAGTCCTGCCACTATCATTACCTTCAACTCTATTCATCAAAGACAAGTTATATTTGTGGCCACTTTAATTTTTAAAGTACATGAATTTGTTTAAATTAAGACACATTTTCTCTTTGTGACCAGTCAATGCATGGAATATCTGGAGCTCCACATTTTAAACTGACTGTGACCAATACTATACTTATGGTAAGATCCTAGCTGCCACACAAAATACTTAATATACACCTCCTAACTGCATAAAATTCAACAAGTACCTTACGTCCACCCCATGCTTCACTTTTACTTCTACTTTCCTCCCCCCATTCATACACACATTTACCCGGTGCTCTTATTAGATTTGTTGAAACAAGTGCATGACATTTACTGCAGGAAATGTCAGTGGAATAAATAAAATTGTAGTTCACTAATTCTGATCATATTATTTCCCATTTCAAAATGTTCTACTAACTGTTTGAAATAAGTGTCAGTGAAATGCTCATTAATGAAATGCATATTGTACAACTGTGCAGATCCACTGATTTGAATTTCCAACTTTTGACAATAATTTTACTGAGGAATATCCTGCTGAGAGGAACAATGCCTCCCCAACAGCATTTACAGTCTGTCCCACTTCTTCAAACATTCTTGTCATGTAATATATGTGTGCAGTCTTCTCTTTAGACTGCTTATGACATCCCTTTATGCTTTAGCCGTAACCTCCTTTTTCTTTTATCTTTTCACATTGCTTTCTACCATCTCCGGACTAGCTACATGACACTTCTCGTTTGTCCATTAAGGTTGTTCAGTTTATTTATTCTTCTATTCTGCCACCATACTAAAATTAGCAGTGTACCTGATGATTTTCGTTTTTCTTCAGGCTAAAGATCAAGTTAAATTCTCAAATCCATCAGATTAATACCTGAAACTGTAGTATCCATATCTGCCTCAACGACCTTCCACTGTATAAGAGGCCATGTTTAACAATGACCATAACATTTCACCACACACCTCTCATTAACTGTTTCTGCAATGATGTCAGATAAAATATTGCATCTTCACATAATCAAAGGCCTTTTCCATGGTGATCTGGACTGCGCAGTGGTGCAGCAGTAGCGTTGTTACCTCACAGCAAGAGGTTCTCCAGTTTGATTCTTAGCTGGGATGCCTTCTGTGCAAAGTCTGCATGTACTCACTGCATTTGTGTGGGTTTCCTCTGGGTGCTCCGGTTTCCTCCCACATTACAAAGACATGCATCTGGAGCGTTTCTCCTCGGGCCTCCACTGAAAATTGGCTCTGTTCCAAGTCGGACATTCCCGGTAAATAAATGTTAAATAAATAAATAAATCTGGAAGAAATTCATGTAGTCAATATAAATCACAATGTGGAGCTCCTCTGCAAAAATGCCATAATGCCAGTGGGACCTATCTGGTCATTAAAGTTATTTCTTATCAAAATCTCCAAACAAATAATATAGTATAGGCATAACAATGAACAAATAAACCTCAGACTTAAGAGTGTCAATGCTAGTTATTATAAACAATTACCTTTATTAGCTCAAAATGGGCAGGCTGGATTCTTCTATCAATGCAGACATGCATGTCCTTCATACTAGGCTACACTTTTACATTTTTCAAAGGGCTTATTTGGCAGGGATCAGTCACTGTCTGGCAGATTAGAACTCTTCAGCAGTGCAAGCGTAGTCCTACTTTTTGTAATGCCAATGGCAGCCACTCGGGAATAATCTGGTATATCAGTGAAATTGTTGGGGAGGGAATAATTGAAAAGACCTTCACAGCAGCTCCCTTTCCATACAAGAGATGCTGTAAAATGCAAAGCACTGTCCTCTTTGTATGTGGAGAAGGTGAAGCCCCCCTATCAGGGAAGACACTAAATTTACATCACTACCTCCAATTAATATGCAATGGCACAGGTTTATTAATCCCACCCATTGTTTAAGACCCTTCAGACCCAGCTTCATATAGACACATTTCAATATTAAACCATGACAATAAAGTGTTTACGTCTAGACTAGCTAAAATAATGGCAAATGTGTTGCTAAAACTGATAGTTATGAATCAATGTGGTTTTGTGGAGGGAAGACAAACACTTGACAACATTAACAGAATGATGATGATCCAGAAGAGAGAAGTGTAAGAAAACACTGCTATTGTTGATGTGTCTTGATGAAGAGAAAACATGTAATAGAGTCATCTGGGATTTTACGAGTAATGCAAGAATTAAAGGTGGTCTGAGTCCTCTCCATAAAGCTGTATTTGAACATAAGAAACAGGCAGAGACATCCTGTTTCTACTTTATTACTAGTTTTATACTTAAGAGCCATTAGCAAAGAAAATAAGGGACTCATAAATTCAAGGATATAGCTGGAATGGTAATCAAGATACATTATCTTTATTTGTAGATAATATTTTGCTTTTGTTAAATCCAGAAAATAACATTTCAGAGGTGGAACATTTTGAGACAGTTTCACATATTTTGGGGATATAAAACAAATGAAGTAAAACAAAGGTGATTGACGTAAACTATGTATCCACACATGAATTGGTTCAGCGATACCCGTATTTATGGGGACATAAGATGAAGTAGTTATGTGTATGGATTAAAAAGGATTGTGTTATGGCATCTCAATATATGTGGGAAGCGATGATAATAAAGATAATACAAAAACTAAGAACTTGGAAGCTCTTTGTTTATGGATGGCAAAAAACAAGCAGCGAAAATGTTTTTAGTCTCTTTAGTTTTTTATATATAGGTCAGGCATATTTTTACCAACTGAAGGAGAAGCTGTGAATGAGAATTAATGGAGCTGAAGAATTTATTTGGGAGGGAAGAATAGTGACCCCCCCTCCAAAAAAAAGAACGAGGTGGTTTAAGGTTACTTCATTTTGAAAGGATACTTCAGAGCTACACCGTTAAGGCTCACATGCATAACATAAGGAGAAGGTTATAAATCAAAAAGGAAAGGGATGATTATTAAAATGGAGGCGATGAGAATGAAGGGGAATGTAGGACTTTGGATACAGGTCCTTAAGGAGAATGAAAGCAACCATATATAATATTATACTCATAAAGTAACAGAACATATTCTAAGAACTAATCCAAAATAGGAAAGAAGAAAGGAGATTTTACCAATAGGAATTATGGCAAGTGAAGGGTACATAATGAAGGCAAGAGGGGGCTGGAATTTACTGGAGGAAATTAGCAAATGAACCAAGGCATTTGAAGCAAACAACTAGCAATGAAAACTAATATAATGTCATTAAACTATACAGAAGTTTTGACCACAAGTTAGAGAGTACCTTCAATACCAGGGATTGATAACAGAGTATAGGCAAAGAGAAGGGGATAGGAGAATGTTAGGTGGAAGACCAGCACTGGTAGACTTTTTAGCTGCATGCAAAACCGAAGTTGCTGTTAAAAAAATTAGACAGCGCAGCATTTATAATACAACAACTATAATAATACTTAAGGGAGGTTAGAAAAGACTGGAAGAAGAGATGGGAAGACAATTAAAAAGCAACAATGGAAGGATATCTGTACGTCTCTCATGCATGCAACACAGTACGGAAGGTTTATGACTTTTCCATGAAAGTGTTGGCTTACGATGCTATTATATACCAAGCAGACTTTGCATTACTTTTCCTCCAGAAGACAGCAAGTACTAGAGGTGTGATGGAAAAGAGAATGGCAACTAGGAACATGTTTTAGGAAAATAAGTTGCTAGATTTCACAAATTCCCTACAGAACACATTGCCAAAAATGTTGCGGGAGCAAATGATTGTGTTTAAGGAAATGATCTCAACTGCCTAGCTATAATGAGACCATACTAAGTTTAATACTACTGGCCACCAAAAAAGCAATTACTAGAAAATGGAGATCAACATCTAAATTAACTGTAACAAAAGTACTCAACATTCTACAAGAGATAAAAGAACTGATGGCGGGATCTTTAGAAAAGAGAAAGTAAATTACAAAGAAAAGTACAGTTGTGTACCTACCATAAATGTAGATGTTCAAGTGTATTCACTGTTGCAGTCATTACTCTTGGGTTATCCTGCTGGCAGGCTACCCGCAGTCGGCCTGAATTCCAAAGTCTTGGTCTGGCATTGGTTGCTGTCGCCTCTTCCCTGACGTCAGTGCACCAGGGGTATAAAAGATGCAGCAGACACCATTTTCTTCAGTTTTTCTTGCCCCAGATGTCAGGTGCCCCCAAAAGGGTAGGCTAAAAATGATGCCAATAAACATGCATGCACTAAGGTAATCATTTCTTTCATCTACAAGCAAATACACCACATAGGTTGAGATAAGACCCAGCAAAAGAAAGGGGGAGGGTAACCTGGACTGCAACAGTAAATACACTCGAACATCTACATTTATGGTATGTACACAACTGTACTATGTTCATCGTGTTTCACTGTTGCAGTCATTACTCTTGGGTTGAATCCCAAAGCTGAGGATGGGTGGCTGGGCTAAATAGGATTAGGAGAGGCTATGAGGCCCTGCAGAACTGCAGTGGCAAAGCCTGCTCTGGATTTAGAGTAGAGAGGTAAGTGGTAGTGCTTTGTAAAAGTGTGCACCGAACTCCAAGTTGCAGCCTCTAAGATGTCTTTGGTTGGTACTGAAGTGGCTGCTGCTCTGGTTGAATTTGGCCTAATGCCCTTAGGCACTGTTTTGCCATGTTGTGAATAGCAGAAACAAATACAATGGCCTATCCATTTTGAAATAGTCTGTTTTGAGACAGCCTTTCCTTGTGATCCTGCAGCATATGGCACTAAAAGTTGCTCAGTCTTTCTGAAAGCTTTAGTTCTGGCCAAGTAGAAGCGTAGCTGTCTGTGTATGTCCAAAGAATGCAGAAGTCTCTCACTCTTGTTCTGTGGGTTTGGATAAAAGTTAAGCAAGTGAATGGTTTGGTTAAGGGCCGCACTGGACACCACCTTAGGCATAAATGTTGGGTTTGTCCACAGAGAAACCCTGTCTGGATGGAAAATGATAAAAGTTTCCACAGCCATGAGTGCCTGTAACTACGAGACTCGTCTTGCAGAGGTTATTGCTAGGAGCAGAGCTGTTTTCCAGGATAAGAATTTTATATCAGCTGTTGAGGCTGGCTCAAAAGGAGGCAGTGTGAGTTTTTCCAAGACATAATTGAGGTCCCATGCAGACATTGGTGCTCTCCTTGGAGGTCTTATGGTTTTGGCCCCTCTGAGAAAAGATAGGTGGTTCTGTATTGTAATGGGCTGAAATGGCAGAGGCATGGATCTTAATTGATGAAAAGGATAGGCCTTTGTCCAGCATCTCAGTTAATTATTGTAAAATCTGAGGAATGTTTGGTACAAACGTGTCAATTCCTTGTGCCTGGTTCCAGGCACAGAATCTCTTCCATTTTTCTGCATAAGATTTTCTGGTACTGGGCCTCCTGGCCTCCAAAATAACATCCATCATAGCTTTGGAGAGAGGAGTGTTCTGAATGGCTACATTATCCGCCATGCTGCCAGATTTAAGATCCTGAGTTGGCTGTGCAGGATCTGATTGTTTTGTTGGGTCAGTAAGTGAGGAATTTGAGGCAATGTCCAGGCTGGACCTTGAGACAAGTTCTTTAGGATTGGGTACCAGTGCTGGCATGGCCAGTCTGGGGCAATCAGTATAATTTTTGGCTTCTCTTGTCTGACCTTTAGGAGTACCTTAGGGAGGAGAGGCAGTGGAGGAAAGGCATATACTGTTAGGTTTTTCCAGCTGAAGGATAAGGCATCCACTTTCCATGCTTGCTTGTGATAAGTCCTTGTGCAGAATCTCTGTAGTTGGCAGTTGTGAGGGGAGGCAAATAGATCTATGTCTGGGCATCCCCATTTCCTTGTTATCATGCTGAAGACTTGTGGATCCAGTTTCCACTCGTGGGGATCCATGAGCTTTCTGCTTAGTTCGTCTGCCAGAGTATTTATCTTTCCTGGCAGGAATTGTGCTTGCAGGTGAACTTGATAAGTCAATGCTGTGTCCCACAAAGTCATGGCTTGTCTGCAGAGGGGGTAGGAATGTGTGCCTCCCTGCTTGTTTATGTACCACATGACTGTAGTATTGTCCATCTTTATCAGTAGTTGTCCTGGATGAAGTAGATCCTTGAAAACTGTCAGGGCATTTTGCATAGCTAGCATCTCTTTTTGATTGATATGAAGATGCATCTGGGTTGTTGGCCATGTGCCCTGAATACATTTTCCTGCCATGTGGGGCCCCCCCAGGCATAATCTGATGCATCCGTTGTTAGTGTCTGCCTGGCTGTGGGTAAAGTGAATGGCTTGTCCCTTGTTGTGGTGACAGGTCTGTGCCCACCATCAAAACTCCTGTTGCAGGCAGGGAATGATGGTAATTAATGTTTCCAGGCTGTGGCAATGTTGAGTCCAAACACTTTTTAGATACCATTGTAGTTTCCTCATATGCAGTCTGGCATATGGAATTAGCAGAATGCAGGATGCCATGAAGCCCAAAGCCTTTAGAATTTTTCTTGCAGATAACTGGGTCTTTATTGCCAACATTTTGAAGTAAGAAGTCAGTTGTCTTTGTTTGTCTGGCGTGAGATAAGCCATCTGGGCAGTTGTATTTAAGCCTGCACCCAGGAATATTATCTCTTGAGAGGGTACTAGTTTTGATTTCTTTTTGTTTACTGTGTACCCTAGGCAAATTAGTAATCTTTTTACAAACGCCAGATGCTTTAGTAGAATGTCCTTGTTGTTTGCCTGAATAAGGTAGTCATTCAAGTAAGGATATATTTGAATTCCTCTTTGTCTGCAAAATGCAATTACTGGTGCCAGGCATTTTGTGAAGACCCTGGGCGCAGTAGATAAGCCAAAGGGCAGTGCAGAGAATTGGTAGTGCATTGAGCCAGCTATGAATCTGAGGTATCTTCTGCAAGATTGTCTGATTGGGACATGCAGGTATGCCTCTTTTAGGTCCAACGTTACAAGCCAAGCCTTCTTGCCCAGCATGGGCAGAAGCTGCTACAGAGTCAACATTTTGAATTTTGGAATGTCCGGAAATGTATTTAGAATAGACAGGTCCAGTATTGGTCTTCAGGCTTTGTTCTTTCTGGGTACCAAGAAAAGTCTCGAGTAAAATCCCTGTCCCTGCTCTTGCTGTGGTACTCGCTGAATGACCCTCATGTCCATGAGGGATGAAACTTGGTTTTGTGCCTCTGCCCATTGATTGTGTGGCACACGTCTGGGCATACCTTTTGCCCTTGGCAGGGTGTGAAAGTGGAACCTGTAGCCCTGAGACACGATATTCAAGACCCATTTGTCCTGGGTGATCTTGGGCCAATTTTGTGAAAAAAGTGCTAGTTTTCCCCCTAAGGGGGCTGCCAAAAGATAAGTGCTTGGTGCTGGCAGGGGAAAGTCATTGGGACTGTTTCCTGTATGGCTGTGATTTGTCTTCTCCGCTTTTGGAGGTAGAAGCACCCCATTGTTTAGGCCTGTATGAACCTTGGGGCTGGGATCTGCCTCTGGGGCATCTGTATCTGCCACTTTGTGGCCTGTCTGACACTGGAAAGGACCAATTCTTTGTAGGCCAGTTCCTGCTAAATCTGGGTGGCTGCACCTGTAAGAAATCCTTAACTGTCTGCATAGATTTTGCTTTGTCCTCCATTTTCTTCAACACCTCTTCTGCTTTAACACCAAACAAAGTATCATGCTGTAATGCAGCATCTAATAATTTTGCTTTAACATGATCAGGCAGATTCTGTTCCTTTAACCAAGCATGCCTCCTAATGACAGAACCCGTAACAGCGGCCCTGCAAGAGTTCTCCAGAGAATCAAAACCACATTGCAAAGCATGCCTTCCCACTTGTTCAGTTGCATGCAATAAATCCTGCATTTCCTTGTTTTCTGCACATTCAGAATTTGTTAATATTTTCTGTTTAAGCAGTGACATTAAGTATTGCTGATATTTAAGCATATGAAATTGACAATTTAAAGCCCTCACAGCCAAGGTAGCAGAAGTGTAAACCTTTTTCCCCCATCTGTCCAGTGCCCTTGAATCCCTATCAGAGGGGATAGGGTTTTTTGCAGTGGAAGCCTTGACCCCTTTGGGACCCAGAGAAATAGTTTCTGGGTCAGCAGGAGGGTTTTTATAAAGAAATGTATGTGAATCTGGAAACCTGTAGTATCTGTCTGGCTTAACAGGTGCAGGGGGTAAAGAGTCAGGAGACAGGCCGGTCTCTGAAAATACATCATCTACAATGTCTAAAACAGGGGGGATAGCAAGAGGCCTGTGCTGAGGTAGTAAAAGAAAGTCTCTGAGCCTTTTCTTAGATTCTGAGTAGTCTTGGTTCTCCCAGTGGAAGTGCTCTCTCATGGTGTGCAGGGTTTCCCCAAAAGAATAATCCTCAGGAGGAGAGGCTGAAGGGATAGATTCTTCAGCATCAGAATCCTCATAGGGAGGAAGAGAGTACTCCTGTTCAGAAGAGGAGTCAGAGGAAATGGAAACCTAATCTGAAGATTCATATTCTGTCTCTTGCCTAGGCCTCTTCTCAGGAGGGGGATGGGAACCCCTGATCAAAGTAATTAGGTCTTCGGCCATTTTGAGCATCTGTTTTTGTTTTATGCATGGAGGCCTGTCCATGGGCTTGCTGCACTTGTTTCTTTGTCTTTAGTGGTGCTTTAGTCTTTGCCTTTGAAGCTGTAGTCGGTTTTACATATAACTGTGTAGGCCTGAAAACACCCTCAGAAGCCGATGCCTGCTCAGCGGCTCCGGACCCATCTGAGGGAATATTTTCCAAGTGTCCAATACCTTGAGTTTCCAGCGGCCTAGTCTGCTCCACGTGGGAGTCGGAAGCTGCCTGCGGCTCTGAGGTAGCGGGCGTCAGGGGCTGCGAAAGCACCTCACTGAGAACTGGCGACTGGCTTAGAAGAAGCCTCGCCATCAGTTTTGGACCTCAGATGCCTGTCCTTTTCCTTGAGTTTCTTGTGAATTGCAGTAGTCGGATGGCTATCCGACGGCATTGTGTAATTAAATCTTCGGCCAAAGTAATGAAATGCAAAATCGTACCGACGCTTAATAGTGCATTGGTTAAATCTAGCACAAAACCTGCAATTAGCAACGTTGTGATCAGGGCCTAGGCAAGGAATACAATAAGAATGGAAGTCCTTATGAGGTATTTGCTTCCCACAAGAAATATAATTATTAACTTTTTCTGACATCGGTCTGGAGCAAGAAAAATGTTTCCCCAACGGAGTACTTAGCTTTAAATGAAGACTTCGGATCTGAAATTCGAACACAAAAATCTCAGGAGTCGGCCGACTGGCACTTGCGAACTGCTTTGGGCACCGCGCGGCAAGAAAGACTGAAGAAAATGGCGTCAGCTGCATCTTTTATACCCCTGGCGCACTTACGTCAGGGAAGAGGCGACAGCAACCGACACCGGACCAAGACTTTGGAATTCAGGCTGACTGCGGGTAGCCTGCCAGCAGCATAACCCAAGAGTAATGACTGCAACAGTGAAACATGATGAACATCAAACAATTTCTGGGAGCAACAGACACCATGTATAGGAGGAGGAGTAAAGTTTAAGGGAAGGCAGGAGTTGAGCAATTTATGTAATACTGAAATGAAATAAATCTGTTAAAAAGCAAACATGTATACAGTACAAAAATAGCAATGGAAAATGTTATTATGGGTTATTTTCTATTTATGTGTTTACACGGTTTACTATCCACATGTGGAAAATCAAAACAACTTTACACTTTTTGATTGAACTCATCTGAATTTGGTAATACAGAATTACTAAAATGTCGGAAATGATGACCATGGAATCGACATTCGAACACCCAAAGTTCCAATGTTGAAATTACGTGTTACAGGTCCCCCTGCACCCTCCACATCCTCTGCATATTACATATTCCAACTACAGTGAGGAAAACAGTACATTTCCCGATCCCTACTGTAGTGCGCTCTGTTATCAGGACATCAATCCCATATTAGCGAATGCACACAACCACTTGCTAATGAGGACTCTAACATTTCCAGATTGGCATTACAGAAACTGGAAAACATGCATTCAACCATCCCAGTTTCACGTACGTGCCATTCTACATTTTGATAGTAAACCATTTATACCTCATGTCATATTTTAAGGTGCGATATTTCAAAAAAGATTTTTATAAAACAGAAAATAAGTACTGCTTTTTAAGACAGACAACTATCCTGAAGGGCAAAATGGAGAGAAGATGAAATGCATGTGTGTGCATGTGAAGGAGGGGTATACATTTTTTGGCACATCCAACATTAAGGCTTCTTTACGAAACAAGTGTCAGACACTCTTGAGGAAATGTTTGGAGTAAATATACAAAATACAGCACTTTATAGTAATACAAGAAGAAATCGATCATCTCTTACTGGTCATACTACTCTGGCATGTGAAATGGTAACAAAATATATGGGATGAGGAAGTCCACCCTTTTCAACCAGCAGGACAGAAATGGCTAGATTTCTATCAGCTTGGTATCAAAACATTTTCCCAGACTGCTAGCGCCTTCCATTTACCAACAAGTACTCTGGGACTGCCAACTAATGTCCAGCCCAGATCTCTTTTGTCGTTTGTCACAGTCACATTAGAGGAAAAAATATCCTCAGCCTACTTCTCTTTAGTAAAAGATCTTTTTTTTTTTTTTGTGAAGAAAATTCAGAATTTATCTTTTTTTTCTTATTTTATTGTTTGTCTGCCACCTGTTCTACTTTTCAGGTCAGACACAGCTAAGTTTTAGCCTTTTCTGTCACTTTTATGTTCACACTCACCTAGAACTCAGCATTCCTTTTGCTGCACATTAGCACCTACTGTGGCATTTTCTTGTTCTGCAATTATCTTTACCTTTTTGGTATTAAAATGATCTATAATGTTATAATTATTTGCTGATCCACTGGTTTCCTCACTAGCTAATCATCTCTGCCTTCAAGCTTTCTAGTGGTTGGCTGACAGCTGAACTGCCTACATCAGTGTGCTGACTGCTTCTTATATTAGTTGCTGATTGCCACACTTTTCTAGCTTGGTCTGTTGGACAAAAGGGAAAGCAAGGCTTTCTAAAAGTGTTTTAAATGAGAACACAAAATTCCATCTTAATACATAAACTGCTTCTAATATGAGTCATGAAGTTAGAAGCTGCCGAGTATAGAACTGCTCACGAAATTAACCTAAAGAAAAAAATTAAAATGAAAGCAGGTTTGCAAGGGGACTCCTTGAGGAACTTACACATACCAACTCCATAGTCACACAAACATGAAGGGGAGACATCTCCCAAAACAAAGAAATGACTGCCAGTGTACACTTAGAAATCAGCCAAGTTGTGTTCTAGGAGTTAGTTTGTCTGGAAGCTGCAAGAAGATGAGCAGCACAGGAGCTATACACACACACACACACACACACACACACACACACACACACACACACACACACACACACACACCTTAACTGCTATCCACTTTGGGAAGAAGCATTTTAATGAAAAAATTGATATATGTGACTCATTCAACCTGAAAACTTTACAAGACAGAAAATATAAGCCAACTTTGAAAAACTTAAAAGCATCTTTGCATTCACTCCCGTCCTCCATCACAACTTCAGTCGCAGTCTAGGGTTGGCCCTGTCAGTACCTAGGTTCATAGGCAAGGGCTAGGTAACCAGTCTGCAGCTCAAACCTAGCCAGCAAAATATTAAACAGTTTGCTCTAGCCTAAAGTAGGGCAAAACAAGAAAGTCTGGGGAACACTTTTTTTGCTGCTTATCCAATTATCTAAGTTTACGTTAAAAGTGGCAAGGGTGCTACACTGCCTGATATGCAAAGGAAGTATGTTCCAGCCTTGGAAGTAAACGTTAGGATATGAATCCGTCATACAAAAAGATCTTACTTTTGTGTTAATGAAGTTTTTATCCCTTTAATCCGGTATTTGAGGAACCATTTGTTCTTTGAAGGAATACAAAGTTAAATAGGGTCTGATCTTTCATGACTCAAAAAGCTAGACATAGATCCCCATGGAGGATTCTATATTAAAAAAAAAAAAAACTCAGCATGGAGAAAGGGCTGACGGTCTGTCTTTCTAACTATGACTTTTTGTGGCCACTGATCTTTTTAGTTAGGCTCCGAGTCTGATGAAATATGAGTAAAGAGGCAGTATGACTTCTTGTATATAAAGGAGATGCTTTTGGAAGTTTCCTAACTATCATGGAGGCATGGTGGACAAAAGATAAGGAATTATCAACAAGGGTGCCTAGATCTCTTAGTACTAAGTTTGAATGGATGGAGGGTGTTGCCTATATAACATGAGAAAAAAGTTTTGTTTATTAAAATTAACTACACTACATTTTTCACTTTTCATTTGATAAGACTTAGTACCATTAGCATGGTCGAACCTGTACTGGAGAAACTGTAAGCCAGTGGAAGATTGAACAACAATGCCCACTTTACAGTAATTTGCAAACATAGATAATGATAATCGAAGAGTGTGGGCCTGAAAGCCTGGGAAGTACATGCCTAACAGGAGACAGCCCAACACTGAACCCTGTGCTACACCACTGGCCACTTTTTTTTACTTTCAGAAGTGACACCTGTGACTCTAAGCACATTAGTTCTGTCAGAAAACCAGAATACCACACAAGATTGAAGATTTAAATTCACATCTGCAAGTATGTCCATAACACATGCATGGGGAAGAGTGTCAAAGGCCTTGGCCAGGTCCAAATATGCTGCATGTACTGTGCAACAACTATCCAATGCTTCGGTGGCTTTTTTCAGGAAATTAATTTAATACAGTTAAAGAGGAAACACCTTCATTTGACAAAGCTGAATTGATGAGGGTCCAGTCTTAACAGATGTCAATGTTCACATTGGAGGTCTAAGATAATGCATTCAACAGCTTTTCATATCAGGCTAGTGACACTAATGGGTCTTTAGATACCAAGGCATGTTGTTAGTCCACTGTTATACAATGGCATTACAGTAGCTGTTTTCCAGGCTTCGTGGAATGTAAACACTGGAGATTAGATTAGAGACGTTAAGTAGGCATTCATATACTCCATATTTGGCACCAATAATCGGGGAAACCTCGTCTATTATCTGGGCCCACGGACGAGGTGTTCTTAGGGTTTGAGAAAGCTGACAGGACGTCTTCCATAGTAAATAAGAGGGATGCCTGTTACTGTGGAATCTGTACAACAATGCTAACTATGGGTGGAGTAAAATTTGCAGTAAATTTTTAAGCTAGGATGTTAGCTATTTCCTCTGGGCCAGAGTGTGCAGTACACTACTGTGGACTAACTCCAAACACTGCTGGGCTAGTTATTAACTGCCTGACTTAGTTAAAGAAAGACCTGTGGATTCCGACAGTAATATCCAGAGCCTACATGATCACCATTAGACTTCAATTCTATCTTCAAATCAATGTTTATTATATTGATTTACTTCTTAAGCACTCAACATAATGTGAAGCAAATGAAAGTGATATAATCTTAACAAAAAGTTAAACAATGTAGCATTATTTAAAAATAAGCACTGTAAATAACTGAATGTCATCACATAGTCTGTAAAATGATGCCCATTAAAGGCTCACAAAAAGTGTCCTAACTAAGTCCATATGGAGAAAATTTGGAAAATATTCCAGATAAAAACAGATCAGAATTAATAAATCATTCATGACCTGCAACTCTGGAGTATAACTTGAACTCACTTAAATTCAAAAGTTCAGGACTACATAAAAAATGCCAAGATGCAATCCAAAAGCCCACGGTAGTACAAAAAGCAAAATTCATCATTCCCAGAAAGAATATCTGAAGTCACACAGTCCACGTATTACATAAATAACTAAGTAACAAGGCAAAATTGTTAGACAGTCAAGATGTAATAAGCTGTAAAAGGTTGCAAAAATCAACAGTGTATTGCATTTACACTATGCAGCAGACTAACAGACTGGCAGTATCAAACATAACAAACACAAACACCAAACAGCTTAAAATATATCCACAGTTTAGTGGTTCACTGAGAGAAACCAGAAATCAAACACAGTAGTTCAGGAAAAAGAAGCAAGCACCTCACATTCAAAATGTCAAGGTTCCAACAGTGAAATCCCAATACCAGCAATTAAGCTGCTAAAAATAAACTATCTGCAGCATTTCAAAAGTGACCCATTGCAAACTGGCAAATGGCATTTTATGGCAATTAATAAACATTAGGTCCACAGGATTAAATAATAAAGTGCAAAAGCTGAAAGCATCTGTAGGCAGTAAAATCTCTGCCATCTTTCGGAAATACGCAGACAGCATATTCACCTATACTCTGTTGCCTTTTACCACCAATGTCCCATCAACTCAAGAGAATGCAGCAGAAAAAGGTATTAAACTTCAACAAAAAAAGACATTCTAGAAAGAAGCAACCCCACCCCACAAGACTAGAAAAAAAACAGTTATTATTCCAGATTCTTTTTAGTTCCAAAGAGGACAAACAGCCTCTGGACAATTTTATCCGAGCAGTCTCAATCAGGTATATCCAAAGACACACTCAGGATGGCTCAGGATGCTTATCGCTACAGAAAGAATGTCAAAGTGTCTAATATTTTTAGACTTTCCAGTAGGAACCACTCATTATCACTTTCAGACACTTCCATGTCCACAGCTGCAGTGAACCAGAGGCTGCAAGGGGCCACGGTGTTTGATTACCTGGAAAACTGGTTACTATATGTACTGACTTTAGACAGAATAACTGCAGCTTAAACTGTTCTACACCTTTTCCTGATCCTTGTGGATCACAATGAACACTGCTAAGTCCCAAATGGAGCCCTTAGAGGGTGTAATGTTTACTGGATACAACCCGGGCACTATCCTGCAAGGCATGTCTTCCTTATGACAGGATACTTCCCTGCGATGCCTCATTTACTTTATTCACAAAGAGTCACTGCCACTCCTTCCATCAGGACACTAGGTTTTATGGCAGGACAAGCTGTGTGTTCTCAGACTTCACATCACAGTCCTTCAGTGCAGGGGTGTAGCCAGAAATTTAAATTTTGTCATCAGACCTAACGTTGTTGCCCCCCACCACCCATCAAGTATTTTAAAAATGTACTCAACCCTCAAAATGCTAACCTCAGTACATAAAGTAAGGTGACAAGTTTCAATTGTTAATATTTAATCCCATAAAAAGCTGTTTTAGAGCTGTATTAATTAAACACAAGCATTCTTTGTGTAACTCTGTACTCTGTCTGCACAGTTCTAAACATTTTGTGCTTTTTGAGTTTTGAAGTTTCTAAGAGATGCTAAGAAAAAATGTACTCATTTGAGTAGACTGAGTATGCCTAGCTACACTCTTGGACTCTCAAAATACAGTGGTCTCACATAACTTCTTAGCTAAAATGTCGTAAGCATGCAAGATTACATTACAGTAGTGACTCGGTACACTGAATCTTTCTCTAGTCAATCCCTTTCAACTTCCCATCCATGTAGAGTCTATCATCACAGACACCCCCCGTCGGGGGGGTATTTCAAGGTGTATGGTTACAAAATAAACCCAGTCTGCACGTCAGTGTTTTGTGGATGAAAGCCCTCCTCACACTGTAGGTATTTCAGGATTCTCTACTTGGTGGTGGTGTCATCCACACTGCCAATATGGCAGCAGTATTGTACATAAACAAGCACGGACTTGTCTCACTCTTATTCCCTCGGTCAAGTGGAAGTGAGGTTATAAAAACAGGTTACATTAAGCCCCAAACGGCAAATGCAGCATTTTTTTTCCTGATCCTACCTTGGAAGAGGGTTAGGCAAGGTTTCTTTCATTCAAAAATAGCTCCCAAGATTTGTTTTTCCAAATTTTCTCTTATTCCAAAGTTCACAAAGAAACCCAGACAAAACAAAGAGATGGTCATTCTCAGAGTACCATGTTGGCCTTGAGTCTGACTTTCTCTGTTTTGGCTTCATCTCCTGGAAAACCCTCTACATCTGAGGCTCTTCACAACTCTTCTGATTCACCTATTTGTCAACCCTCAACTGAACCTTCACTCTCTTTGGCTGCATGCTATTTGAGTTATGTAAAGGTCAGGGACTCTTCATACCCAGCTATTGCACTCTACTTCCTTACTTCTGCCCAGATGCTGAATACCAGAAAAACATACAGTACTAAAATCTTCATGCTTTTCTACTTGTGCTATGTCCACAGAGTTGGATCCCATTACAGCACTTGGGCTGGTCAGCTTGGATTACCACTCTCATTCTTTTTACACTTGATTAAATTATTCCTCTAGCAAAGTATATCTTATTGCCATATGTGATTTACACCAAGGCTGCAGTGATTCATCTTTATCTTCTATGAAGGTTTTGCAAAGCCTTTCTAAGAGGTACATTCCACATCTTGTCACATTTTAGGGACCTTTTCTCCATGGGACTTGACATTCAGGACAAAAAAGGTTATCCTTCCTCATTTTGGTCCCCTTTCTAAAGCTGATTTGAAGTACCTGTCTTGGCAGATGCTTTTCTAATGGCAACGACATCTGCCAGACAAGTATTTAAATTACAGGCCTTACATCTAAAGCCTCATTACTTAGTTTTCTAAAAAAAGATATGGTATCATTGCCTACAGTAGCCACTGAAAACAATTCTACATTACTCTGGTAATTTATCCATATTCTTGCCTATTTCAGGAGAGGTGAATACTTGTTAAACTATACTGATGTCCACAGACAGTTCAAATTTTCCATAAACAAAACCAAAAAAGGAAAGGGATCAAAGCATTGCTCTGTCTCCCAGGTAACAATCTTGACTATGACCCAGATGACCTGAGTCTGACTAGAAGCTCAAGCAAAGGGGAATGGGACAGGGCAGCTAACGTTCAATTTTAAGAACAGCGGAGAAAAGGGTTCAGTAAAAAAAAAAATAAAACAAAAAAAAGTTAAAGATGGCAACTGGCAGAAGAAGGTGCAAGTGTTATAAATAAATTTGCAAAACAAAAGGTTTGGGAAAGAAAATATGAAGACAATGTATCTGTGTTTCACTACTCAGCTAGAAGAAAGGCTACAGATGTGTTACATGGGTTATTCTCTCTCACTCTCTAATCTCTGCTGTGTCATCACTGAGGTTTCCCTAAGGATTGGTCTTCTCTTACACTACCATTTTGTTTTTGTCACTGTAAAGCATGACACACTCCAAACAGCAGAAGTCTTCAGCAGTGAGCAGGTGACTCTGCACTACCTTCTTCCTTCCACTCAGTCTCACTTCAGGAAGTCTTGGTACAACCAATAGAATTCTTTCTGTAGTCCAGAAAGACTGAAGTGATACTCGTGATTGGTAGGGTCACTGACAGAAAGAGCCACATTATGTAAAATCATCAGTCCACTTTGCCTCATTTTTCTATATGGGGTCAAGGTGTTGTGTCAGCTGTCACCACCTCTCGAGTCAGTGCCACTCTCAAACCTTCTTCAACAGTCACCCTGACTGTCGCAGGGCTTCGCTCATGCTGTCAATCCATCTCTTGACTGGATGCCCTTATTTCCTCTTGCCTTCTTTCTGTCTCTCCCAAGTCCTATCTTCACCAAACTTATCTGCTGCTTTCCTACACGTGTTTGATCAACTGTAGTCTGTTCTCTTTGACCTGCTCTGCAATTGAAGCTACTTGGGCTTCTGCTCTGATGTTATCATTTCTTCAACTGTCCTAGCCACACCACTGTTTTGTACACCTTACATCTCAGTTTCTTCGGCATTCTTCTGTCACACACTACCCCTGGCAATGTATGTCAAACGGCTGCAGCAGCTCTGATTGTAGTAATGGCCTCCTCATTCAGACTTCCTTTCTCCTCTACCCCCACCCCCCCGATACAATAAGACATCTGACTGAAGAAAATATTTCCAGTTCTAAAAAAAATGTGGCAGAACCTTGCTAAAAAAGTTAGGATTTCTGTTTATCTCATGGTCCGAGAGTAGAAATAATAACCATATTAAATCTCAGAACATGGAATTCCAGTCCAGCAATGTGGAGACTGTATGGTCAAAAATCTGGACTTACATATACCAAGTCCGAGAGTGCTGTTTCTCAGAACACTCCTTTTCTTTGAAGTATGGTGATCTCAGAGTTGGCATATATTGATTTGGGGGTGTTGGGAGCTTGCCTCTAACATTGGAGGAGGGTACAGGAGGGCTTGCCCCACATGCAAAAACAAGTTTAAAGAAAAGTGTTGTTCGATATTCACTCTTCTCCTGCATTTTCAGTCTTTTTTTTTGTTGCGCCGTGTTGAGACTCTGCATAGCAAGTTACAGTATTTCAATAGGGAGCCAGCAGAAACTGTACATGTACTCAGTTTACCAGGATTCATTTATTACTTTTGTTATACAACTGTTTATCATTCACTGGTTATGACTTTTAACAGTTATGTACATGGTGGTTCTTGTGATAATACTTTCTCAAATGAACATAACATTCCCTTATAAAAAGGTGAGACTGTTTTTAAGACAATGTGGTCATAAAATGTAAAATCAAGCAAAAAAATAAGCATTTCCCAAAAGTTGTAAGATAAAAGAGGCACCTTCAAGGAGTGCTTGGTAAACAGGCACTTATAGCTGGATATATCTTTAGCACCTGGGAAACTGTTGCTGAAACATGAGAAAGTAGAAAGCTGAATGGGAAGAAAGATACTCAAAAACTATATGTATCATTATTAGACCACTTAACTAAAGTGAAGAATACAAAGTGGTTAAAGTTTGCTTTAATGAATGGGTTTTAATCTGCTAAAAACAACGATGCCACTAAAATCAAAGACACTCCTGCATCGGAGTGTGCCTGTGGCGAGCAGAACTAAAAGCTACCAAAGGCAATGGATAAACACCCCTTCAGAATGATGTCTTATTTTCCAACATTATGGCCTGTACTGTTGTTAAAAGCAGTTCAGTCTCTCCAGGGTTCAGGCCACAGAACAGAAGCCATCAAGCTGCCCTTATTTGTCTCTTTTAGGTCATCTCTGCAGACAGGTGGAAAAATGTGAGTTAGGAGTTAATGCAGAATTTTGCTTGATATAAACAACACACAGACTTTACTGGAGGAGTCACACTACCTATAAGCCAATGAACAGGAAAACACAACAAAACAAATACCAAATACATCAATTAAAAGAACGACTGTAACATAACGTAAATAAACAAAACACAGCCAAATGGCACAATAAATAAAACTGTGTGTGCAGATCTGTAAGTAAAACAAGTGCAACCACAGTCTTTGAAAGCAGTCATCTGTAGTCTGAGATGAACTAAAGTTCACCAAAGTTGCCACAAAGAGAGAGAGAGTGGAGTTTTTTCTACAATGCACTCCTTTCATGGCACAGCTGGTAAGTTGTATGAACAATGCAGTAGATACTCAGCTGTTGGGTGGTTCATGTGCTCCCTGCAGGCCATTTCAAGTTGTGTCAGGCTCAAGCTCCTACGGAAAAGCAAGTGAAATGCTCTGGGGAACAAGATGTGGGATAAAAACTGCCAGATGCTTTCATATTCAACTTATGCTGATCCTGAAATGCTAACAAAAAGAAGGCCAAAAGGTACAAAATAAAATAAATCATTCAAGGACCCAGCTGTTTCATCTGTCCCCCTGTAGACAGAAACCTCTGTATTCCTACAGAAATCAGAGTGAATGCTTTGAGACTTAAGCCATGCACAGACACAGCCACTGTGTGTGCCTTGTATTCACCTACAAACTGGGTCTTGGTAGCTGGTTGGAAGCATTTTACCCTACAGAACCACAGAGCACACCCTGCTCCCTGACATATACAAAGATTTGCTGCATGGTACAGTCAGTCCCCAGTACTGAGCTGTGTTGACCTGCACCACTGTAGAAAGCAGACCCAAAATGTAGCATACTGCAATGAAAGGAGCTGCTACATAGTTAGTCTACTTCCCAAACACCATTTCATGGTTGTGAGAGACCATGGATTCTGCAGAAAACATACTTATTCTGGGACAAGCTGTGCAGGAAGAACTTCCGGAAACTTGTGCACCTTTCATAAAAACAATTCCACTCTGTAGTGCAGCCGGACATTGGCGGTAGTGGGCAAAATATTCCAAGGCAAGCAGAGTGAAGGAAGCACTAACTTGCTCGGCTGTTAGTTGTCTCATGCTGTATGAACCTTTTGGTCTTATAGAAAATAGGCTTGACACACTGGAGATGGGAATAAATAGAAAAGCTATTAGATGTCTCATATTCCTGTTAAGCCTGCTTCAAGCTATGTGGGTGGAACAGAAGCCCAAAAGGTGTTTACTGTATATTCACAGTGAAGTGTCCATGGCAGAGCTCATAAAACATAAAGCAACATATCCCTGCCGTCACTGGTCTCATTTAAATGCTACACATGGAAAGGAATCATATTTAAATTCACAGTAAACAATCAGCATGTTTCAGTTCTGATTCTACATCCTTAATCCTGTTTCTGTAAATATATGTATTACCTTGTAAGGTCAGTCACTCTCGTTAGTGTTCTGTGAACTAAAAGGTTCACTTTCATTATCGCTGTAGTTTCACAAAGAGGTTGATATATAGATATTCTCCTGAACTGCTGGACACTGAAGCAGCTTCACTTTCCAGATCACTGCAGACAGCTTTTATATAATTCAGACTTGGTCTGTAAACTGTGGGTGAAGCAAGACACACTCCATGGTGGCCATTTTATGCTGCTCATTGCCTGCTCTAGAATAAACAGGAACCCCAAACTTCTTATGTATGGCACTGTGCAGACAGAAACATAACATACAATGGGCTGCCATAAACTGAATATGAAAAACTATAAACTTAGCAAAAGAAAAATGAGAAAAGCCAGATAATCCTTCCATGTTAAACAATTAAGGGGATCACACTGGATACATACACAAACGCACAGTAGAGAGAAGCAAAAACCTAAAGGGACAGATAGACTGAATGCTCTGGGGAACTAAGAACATAGAATCAGTGAGAAGTTCACGTTTTACCTTGAAGGATGAATCATGATGACCAGAACTGAGAGATCTGCAAAAGGAAGGCTGGGCAGTTTTTATTTGGACCAAAGAAAAGCAGTCATGAGGTGATCCCTTGTTTAAGTTTCCCCTATGGAGATTTAGAAAGAATCAAAATGACCAGGACTGCCAGATCTGCAAAAAGCACACTAGGCAATGAAGGGCTGGATGACAGAAAGCAGCCTTAGGGCGTGGTCACTTATTAAGGTTTCTACTGCTGGGATTTACTGTTAACTGAACTCTTACTGAAACGCAGACTAACACTCTAAAGGAGAACATTTGTTGGTCTCATTAAAGTGCTAAATTTGGAACAGCTTTCTTATTAGACAAATGACAGTGAAAATAAGAGCAATGAATCTCATCTTTGATACTGCAGTTAATTACTGTTCTATAATTACACAGATGTCCTGCACTCCCCAATGGTAATCAAACATGTTATGTCTTCTGTGACCTAGAATATTTTCTTTTCAGCAATAACTCTGACAATGTACTAAGGCTGAGTGTACATATACTTACTCTTAATAATTAACGGCTTAGCAATGAATCAAATTCACACTGCAGTCTCCTTCTGTACACTGTGGGGCTTGGAGTGAAATCCCAACGAGATGGAGGACATATTAACAGTGGGTTTCATTTCACTCCATCCAGTCAGACTACCACTCCTGGTTAAGTAGCAGTAGGACCAACGGAATCAATACTGCATGCACAGGAAAAAACATAATGCAGCCATCCCATCTATGCTACGGTGAGTACCAAATATTCACTTCCTTCTACCTCTGCATGTGACTGCATATGGCTGGGAACAGTAAAACATGCACACTATGCCCTAACTAATTCACAGACGTCCTCCACACTCCTGGAAACACAATGGAGTGCAGACATAGATAATTACAAACCTGGACTCCTCTAGGTATGCAGTTAGTATGTAAATACAGATTCACAGAGTAATCCACAATTCACAAAAAAGTGAACAATAGACCTAATTGCGGATTAGAGAAAGGTTGCTACAAGAGTGCAACAGCTTACAGCATGCTGGAAACGCAGTGTGCTGGACTACCGAGAATGGCAATGGATTTTTTAACACAACTGAGCAAAAACGTACAGTTGTGTACACTTACCATAAATGTAGATGTTCGAGTGTATTCACTGTTGCAGTCCATCACCTGTGGGTTATCCCTGCTGTGGTAGACCTCTTCTGGCCCGAATACCAGAGTCAATGTTTTTGTGCGCTGGCTGCTGTCACCTGTAGTATGAAGTCAGGTCGTCAGTCAGAGAAGTGGTCCTGGTAGCTAAGAGCCATCTTGGGAAGCATGTGCCCCCCTAGGGGAAGATGTGAAAAGGGGGATGGAGGGAGGGAAACCAAGACTGCAACAGTGAATATACTCTAACATCTACATTTATGGTAAGTCTACACAACTGTACTATGTTCTTTGTGTTTCACTGTTGCAGTCATCACATCACCTGTGGGAGGATTCCCAAAGCTGAGGTAAAGGATGGAAGGATAGGCAGAGTCCTACGTATGGGTCAGGAGGCCCTGCAGAATTGCAGAGGCAAGCCCTGCCCTAGACTTAGAAAAGAGAGGTAGGTGGTAATGCTTTGTAAAGGTATGGACAGAGGTCCGGTGGTCGCTTCCAATATGTCCCTGGTAGGTACTCCTCTGAGGAAGGCAGTGGAAGTGGAGGTTGCCCTAGTGGAGTAGGTACGGATCGACTTAGGGATGGGTTTCCCATGTAGTCTGTAGTAAAAATAGATACAGTGTGAAATCCATTTGGGAATGGTTTGTTTGGAGATGGGCTTCTCCTCTGCCCCTGGGGCAAAGCTTACAATAAGCTGGTCAGTTTTTCTGAATGGTTTAGTGTGGGCCAGATAGTATACAAGTTGTCTGTGCATGTCCAGCAAGTGTAGAATTCTTTCCCCCTTGTTTTGAGGGTTGGGAATGAAGTTGGCAAGGTGTATGGTCTGGTTAAGGGTTACATCAGATACCACCTTGGGCATAAATGAGGAATTAGTCCTCTGGGAGACTCGGTCTGCATGGAAAATTATGAAGAGCTTGAAGTTCTGAGACCCTTCTGGCTGAGGTGATAGCTAGTAGAAAGGCAGTCTTCCAGGAGAGGTATTTCAATTCTGTTGAAGTGGCAGGTTCGAAAGGAGGTAAGGTTAGTTTCCCAAATACATAATTCAGGTCTCAGGGTAGACTAGAAGGTCTTCTGGGGGGCCTGATATTAGAAGCCCCTCTGAGGAATTGATTAATCAAAGGGTGTGAGAAGAGAGGTGGGTCTGAATCATAATGGGCAGAGATAGCCGAGGCATGGATTTTAATAGAGGAGAAAGAGAGGCTACTCTTGAGCAACTCTGCTACGTAATCCAGGATGAGAGGAATGGAAGGTTGGGAGGTACTGCCCGCTTTTGACTGTTTCCATGAGCAGAATCTTTTCCATTTTCCTGCTTAAGATCTTCTTGTGCTGGGCCTTCTGGCCTATGTGATGATGTCCAGGACCCATTTGCTTAACAGTGACTTCTTGTTAGTTTTTAGAGTATGAGCCATGCTGAAAGTTTGAGAGTCTGTAGGTCTGGGTGCAGTACCTTCCCCCTCTCCTGGGTCAGGAGGTCTGACCTTAGGGGAAGCAGCTTTGGGGGCTGTAAGGTCAGACTGTGTAGTAAGGGGTACCAATGCTGTCTGGGCCAATCTGGAGCAATGAGGATGGCCTTTGGTCTCTCCTCTCTTATTTTGATCAGAACCTTGGGAATAAGGGGTAGAGGAGGGTATGCGTACACAAAGAGGGAGCTACAGGGGAAGGTCAAGGCATCCACCTTTCATGCTCGGAGGTGATGCTCCCTGGTATAAAACTTGTGCAGCTGGTGGTTGAAGTGCGTGGCAAAGAGGTCCACCTCTGGGATCCCCCACTCCTGGGTGATTTGCAGAAAGATTTCTCTGTGGAGCTGCCATTTGTGGGGGTCCAGTAAGTTTATGCGTAGGTGGTCTGCCAGTGTGTTGTTGATCCCTGGTGAGTATTGAGCAATCAAGTGTAGCCCCATGGAGGTGGCTGTAAGCCATATACTCATGACTAACCTGCACAGGGAGCAAGATTGGGTGCCCCCTGCTTGCTGATGCACCACATTACTGTAGTGTTGTTTAGTTTTATAAGGAAGACCCCTGGCCTGAGATGGGGTTGGAAGAAAGTGCGTTTTGCACTGCCATCATTTCTTTCTGGTTGATGTGCAAGTGAAGTTGCTGGGCATTCCAAAGGCCTTGGGTACACCTGCCTGCTAGGTGAGCACCCCAAGCTATGTTTGAAGTGTCGGTGGTGATGGTCTAGCCGGAAGGGTGGGGGATGAAGGGAAGACCCTTGTTCATGGTATAGGCCTCTGCCCACCAGAGAAATTCGTCCCTTATGCAAGGAATCAGTGGGAGAGTGGTCTCTAGGGACTGAGAGTGCTGACACCAAAGGTTAAGTACCACTGAAGCTTTCTCATGTGAAGCTTGGCTAGAGGGATGAGAAGGATGGAAGATGCCATGTATCCTAGGGCTTGCAGGAACTTCCTCACAGTGAGGTGACTTCTGAAAGCCAGCTGGGTGAAGTAGTGAGGCAGGAAGCTCTGCTTTTCTGGGGATATGAAGACCATTAGGGTTGCTGTATCTAGTACAGCTCCCAGGAAAACAATTTTCCTGGTGGGGTTTTGCTTTGATTTTTCTCGTTGATGGTGAACCCTAGGGAAGTTAGGAGGTTTTTGACAAAAAGAAGATCATGGAGCAACTTTTCTTTGCTGTTCGCCTGAATGAGGCAGTTGTCCAGGTAAGGGTAAATCTGTATATTTCTCTGTCTGCAGAATGCTACAGCAGGGACCAAGCATTTGGTGAATACTCTGGGAGCAGTAGATAAGCCAAAGGGCAGTGCAGAGAGCTGAAAGTGCTGATAGCCTGCTCTGAAACTCAGGAATATTTTGCACGATTCCCGGATGGGGATGTGGAGGTCTAGTGTCACCAGCCAGGCATTTTGTGTGAGTATAGACAGGAGCTGCTTCAAGGTTAGCATTTTGAATCTGGGGACCACCAAGGAGGTGTTCCGTTTGGATAGATCCAGGATAGGGGACCAAGTGCCCTCTTTTCTGGGAACAAGGAATAGTCTGGAGTAAAAACCTTTTCCTGTTTGATCCAGAGGGACAGGTTCTACTGCCCCCTGGGATATTAAGTGTTTTTACCTGTTTTAATGCCTCTGCCCACTGGTTTGGTGGAGGTCTGTGTACCCTCTTGGAACTGGGAATTCGCTGAAGGAGAATCTGTATCCATGAGAAATTATTTTTGATACCCATTGGTCCTTGGTTATAGAGACCCAATTGTCCTTGAAGAGGGTGTTGGCTGGTTTGGCGGACAGATATAGGATATCTTTTAGAGTTTGTTTAATACCTCAATGAAAATAAGTGGGGCATTGAATTTACCCTTAATATGCATCATCAAGAAATTAATTTTCTTGATGTCAAAATTTGTAGAAATGAGGATAATACCCTGTCGACCCAGGTCTTCCACAAATATCCAGAGTATGACAGTCTTTTACAGGCTACCAGCTTACACCCTGACCATATCATAAGGAATATTCCCAAGTCCCAATTCCATCATATCAAAAGGATATGCTCCTCCCATGATGAATATGAAGATCACAAGAATGACTTGATACTTAGATTTAGAACTAGGGGCTACAAACCAGGACACATTCTTTCAGTGAGTAACTGGGCCACTGGACAAGATAGGTCAGAGTTATTGCAATATAAGGAAAAAACTCATACCTCAGGGAATAGTATTGGATTTGTTACTACCTATGGTAGAAATATTCATAACATCAGAAATGCAGTTAATAAAAATTGGAATATTGTTATGGCAAATCAAGAACTATCATGTCTCCTCACGGATAGATGTAAGTTCTCATATCGTAGGGGATGAACAATGGGGTCCTATCTTAATCATTACAAATCCAAGGGTGAAAGTTATTCTATGGAACAACTAATGATCACAGGGGACAAGTTAGTTGGGTCATTTTCCTGTGGACATTGCTCCTTCTGTAGGTGCATGCCAAAATCTAAGGAGTTTTCTAGTAAAAATACTAAGATGGTTTATAGGATTAAGCATTTTGCCAACTGTGGAACAGACTGGGTGGTCTATTTGGCCACTTGTTCCTGTTCATCTTTCTATGTTGGGCAAACGTCTACACCATTTAGAATAAGAATGTCTGAACATTTAAGTGACATCAGAAATAAACAAATGACTAATGCACTTTACAGACATGTATGTGATCATAAATCAGCAATATTTCACTTTTGTATTACTGATAAAACATGGGGTGATAGACTGAATAAGTTAGGGTGGCACAGTATTTTAAATGATAAAGAAAAGAGTTGAATAGTAAGGCTAGGGGCTCTTTTCCTCCTGGTCCTAATGACCACCTTTAGCAGGAATAATAAAGAACAAATAATACATTATGTTTAGATTATAGGGACTCTTTTTTTATTGCTATACCTTTAAATACTTGATTGACATGAATGACTGTGTGTATACATAGACTGTCTGTTAGTTTAGATAGCAATCACTGATGAAGGCAAAGCTGCCGAAACCGGTTTGATTTGTTATCACTTGGAATAAACTTCGTTATCACTCTTGGTGCTGGTCTCCTTCTTTTGGACCTTGAAGAGGGTGAGTCTTCCTCCGAATTTCAGATGAGTGAAAGGAGGGCAGAGGGGGGAGAGAGAGTCATTGTGTTTTCCATAGAAGCTTGGCTTATAACTCCTTCCCTTAGAGGCGGAAGTGGTCCATTGTTTGCTTCTTTGCTGGCCCTGGGATAGGGGCCTAGATGTCCTGTCCCTGCGGGGCCTACTTTGGCCCTGTCTGCTGAGTGCAGGGAAGGCCCAGTGCTTAGAGGGGAAGTTTCTGCTGAATCTGGGAGGTTGAACTTAAAGAAATCTTTTATTGTTTGGATAGATTTTGTTTTGTCTTACATCTTTTTAAGCACCTCTTCTGCTTTTTCCCGAAACAGGCGTTCCTTACCTAGGGGTGCATCAATAAGTTTAGACTTGACATGATTAGAGAGGTTGTTCCTTCAGTCATGCATGTCTTCTAATAACAGTTCCTGTCATGGTTGCCCTGCTAGAGGCTTCTAGGTCGTCATATCCACACTGTAATGAGTGCTTAGCCACCTGACCTGCAGAGTGAAGTAATTCTGCCAGCTCTTTTGAGTTGGCACCCTCAGGAGAGATAGCAATCTTCTGCTTTATTTGTTCCAAAGTGTGTTGTTGACATTTTAACATATGGAACTGACAATTGAGTGCTCTGACAGCTAAGGTTGCAGAGGTGTATACTTTCTTACCCCATCTGTCCAGAGCTCTGGAGTCTTTGTAGAAGGAAGAGGATTCTTGGTAGAACTAGTCTTAGCTCCTTTGGGTCCCTGTGTAATGACCTCAAGGTCTGCAGCAACAGGGTTCCTGTACAGGTATTTGTGAGAATCGGGTACTCTGTAGTACCTGTCAGGTTTAGCTGGAGCAGGAGGCAGGGCATCAGTGGCTAAACTGGATTCAAGGAAAACATCATCCACCACTTCTAGAAAAGGAGGGATGGCCATGGGTCTGTGCTGGGGCAGGTCCAGAAAAGAGTGATGCTGTACCTACATCGCCATTAGATGTGTTAGAAGAATTACAGTTTGTAGTCCTTATAAAACGACTGCAGTCAAGGCCAAAAGGTTTCAAAACAACGGGTATCCCCGCTGCTAATCATATCAGGAATATCAATGGGTCATGCTTTAGTTTGACTAACCAGTCATAAGACCGAAATCATAGAATCACCAGAAAATTGCCCCAGTCCTCGATCAAGGTAAGTCAGCTTCTCAAAACTAAATTTAGCAAAATAAAACAGATACATACAACTCTCAAAAGACTGGCAAAAAACAAATAACAGCACGTCAATCCCAAAATCTTGGAAGGTGGAGGAATCATATACTGTAACAGTTTATAACATCTACCCAGAATGGTAAAACAGAATCTTCAAACATCTACATTTATGGTAGGTACAAACTTGCCCTATGTTCTTCATCTCAATATGCTTTAAAGGACAAGTACAAACCTAAAAAAAGCAGGTTGAGTTGCCAAAACCTTAAAAAAGTAGGAAGTGGTGCACCCAAAATGCCCATAAGGTATCAGGTTTAGCCTAGGTGTAAAAAGTAATGAAGTAGCTGCCAGAACCCAGCTTTAGTCCTCATCCCCTGCAAAATCCTAAAACAAAAAACAGGAGCAGTGGGAGTAGCCAAAAAGCTGTAGAAGTGGCAGTAGCTCTCTAAAAAATGAATCCTGGCAAGAGCAGAAAATAATAATCCATGTAGAAATAAATGCTTAAAACAAACCTCTTTTCCCTTGGAAATAAAACAAAGTGACATAAAACAGCCCTTAGAAATAGCTTGAAAGAACTCTCTTAACTTTGCCATCTGGATAAAAAAGGAAGAACCTCCTTACCTGGATGACCTATTTCTGTGTATACAAAGGAAATGTTAAGAAATAGTTACCTTTGACATGGAAGGTGTATGCATAAAAGTAAAAAATCCTTTGTAGTAGCAAAGAAAGCCTTACCATGAATATATCAAGCAGTAAAAGCAGGCTCACTAAAGATGAATATCCAAAAGGTGCAAAGACTAAATTGAGGCCAAGGTAAGGAAGAGGCAAAAATAGGAAATAGAAAATATTTCGCTAAAGGCCACACCTTCTTACCAAAGGGGCATCCCAACAGGATGCCAACACAAAGATAGTATCCCAAAATTGATGCAGCCAAGCAGGAGTATTGGAAGCACAGGAGTGCCTTAATAAGGAATTCTCTCAAACCAATAATGTTAAACTCTTCATGAGAAAGGCTCATACTGCCAGTAGCTACCAGGCTTGGAAAGTTATGAAAAATGAAACAAAAAGAACAAAAATGAGATCCGAATGACAAGTAACAGCTCTCTAAATCAAAACTTAAATGAACCTTAAAACTGCCAACTTAAACAAAGGATTCCAAATTCACAATATCTTCAAAGCACTCAAGGTGAAATCTCTGCAGCATGACATGTAAAAAAAGCAAAAACTTCTTAAAGACACTGTATCAACAAAGATCCTTCAGGCCACACTAAAGGCTGTTAAACAGAATATTTAAGGCTGTTAGGTTGAGGCTGGTTTAAATCTTGAGCAACCAGGTGGAATCTTTGCATTTGTGGTGTGGAATCACAGCAGAAATCTTTGGGAGGAGAGAGGGAAGCTGAGACGCAATGGGTGGGATTAACAGAATGAGTGAGAGACTCATCCCAGATCTGGGGCCTTTGACACCATTGGGAGTGGAGAACCTCTTTGCAAGAGAGGTACAGGATCGAAGGCAATGTGATGGACCTCTGGGAACCAGAGCAACATGTTCCAGGTGCCAGTTGGATGAAACCTTTTGTGCAAAACTTTGGCAGCTGGTAGTGTGTGATCTATGTCTTTTAAAGCCCATAGTCTGGAGTCCCCGCAGAGTCAGGAGTGAAGATACATGTGATCCATGCTCCATAATGGGGATCCATAAAACATGCTCAACACATCCAATTGAGGGCAAGTAATTCCCGCTGCAGAAACCATGTGCTAAGGAGTGAGGTGCAACTAAGTTCCCTCTCCCTCAAAATCAAGCTTTGCCCTGATCCCTGCAAACTCGTGTCCCATTGCCTGTTTGCAAAAACATGACAGTTGTGAGTTCTGTGCCCTGTAGATGTTGATGCTTGCAACATTGTAATTGTACAGGAACACACAATGCCAAAATATGAACATGAGGATATGTTGTAGATGCCCAGGTTTGTTGTCACTCCAGGCCTTTCCATTGTCCATTTAGATGAGCTCCCCAAGCTACAATGTGTGATCTGACCATTAAATCGCTAGATGACCCACAGGGCCTCTGGCCGGGTAGTCTGATGTTCCTGTCTGCTGATCTGCCTCTGAGTACCACCACAAATTTCCTTTGAGGTCTAAGCAATTTTGACAGTTTCCTTTCCATATCTTGGCAGTGCTCACATTTTGGCTTTTTGTGATACTGTCCTGTTTCGCTGTTTGGCATTTGACTTGACCAGAATTGTTTCAAGATGCCATATTATTTAGTTTGAGGAACTGTCCTTACAGTCAGCCTGGACTGATGAGACAACACGATGGAAAGGGAAGGAAAGATTCAGTTTTTGTCCTGAAAAAATTGCCTGATACAGGGAGAATGCTCTCCACACCAGAGGCTGTCAAAGCTTTGAGAGGATACTGAAGACACGTTTGAGGCAGTAAAGCACATGTCTTGAGAATTGTCTACATATCACTTTATCATCTGGGAGAATATGATGAAGAAAGCAGCCAGCTGGAGAATTTGAGGCAATGAGCAAATAAGGATAGATCTGTATTCCTTCCTGGTACTAGTACAAATAAGAAATCAGGCAACTCCTTAACAAGGATCCAGACTGTGGCCAGATACCTGCAATCACTCAAAGGTAAAAGAAGCCTGATAGGAACATGAAGAGAGGCTTCCTGGAGATCCAACAGTTCATCTTGAGATCAGCTTCCAAGAGCAGTCTCTCAGTTCCAGTGATTTTAAGATGAAAATAAGCAATGATTTGAAGAGTCACCATCCTTGATCTTGTAAAGAGGGACCAGAGGGCTGTAAAATCCTAAATAGGAATCAGTCAGAATAGAACTAACTAGGAGACTTCTGGCGAGATGAGGAGAACGTTTGCCCGCCTCTATATTTGATTTGGAGTAGGAAATAAAGCCTAGCCTCTATTCTGGCAGTAAAAGGAGAGCATATCTTCCCTGAAACCTTTAACAGAAATATAAAATAACTATTCCCTTGCCTCCTTAATATCTGCCACCCAAGAGAGCCTTAATTAAACTCCAATTGTCTTAAAAGGAGTGTTTAACTTCAATACAAATCTGGCCTGGGACAAGACTGTCCAATTTGCTTTGAAAGAGTGCTGCTGGTGGCTGAAAGGTGCTGCCAGACTGTTCCCTGTCTAAACCCCCTCCTGCTCCTGAACCAGAAAGGGAGGAACCTCTGAGTCTGACCCTAGGCCCTGAGGCCCTGTTACCTACCCCCGCCAAGCCCTCACCCTACAGATCTGGTCTGCCTCACCTTAGCCTTTTATCCATTCCTTTAAACAATTCCTACTACTTGAACCAACTGCAAACTTCCTTATCTTAACTTTAAAACTAAGCCTCCAGTCTGCAATTTTTTTTTAAAATTCCTCTCCAAAGGAAAGGCACAATACATCAGACTGTGTAAATCACATATCCTTGTCTTAACATGGTCAGTCAGGTTCTGATCCCTCAGCCCTCAGCCAACTGTACCCACCTGTTCAACTGACAAGTACGGCCACTAGCCCTTTTCACCAGCAATGGCTCATCACTTCCACAATCCACATTGTGTAAAATCTTTAGAATCACCACCTCTTACTCTTCTCCTTCCTCTTTGCCATCAATAGACTTCAATTGATAAGAAGGACTCTGATTGTGTATTCTCTAAAGGTGTTTTATATCAATCAGTGAAACTGGCCCAAAAAATCTGTACTCTTTATCTTTCTAAGTATAGACTTTCTTTCCCCATCTATGACTGGCTTTTTCCTCTTTGTCAGGACTGGCCTTTTTTTACACAGAGACCCTTGTTTCTGGGTCCGCCCTGACTAACTGTTTCTAGGTCAAGCCTAGGACTCTGGAATGTATGAGGCAAGTTTTCAGCAAATAGGAGCTCCACCCTGCAGTTTAAGCAGGAGGCATGCAAGAACATCCTCCACAACAGCCAATGCAAATGGAATAGCCACAAATTCAGAACAGGTGGTCAAAAGGCCTTTCCCTGGATCTAAAAAGTCCCTTCCCTAAGCCTTTTCCTGGAATCAGAAGAATGTCCCTAGAAGGAAAAGTTCCTCATAAAGAGAAGAGTCTCTGAAAAAGAAAAATATCATGGATCAGAAGCAGAAGGGAGTAGAATCATCCACATCAACTCCTCAAGACTCAAGCTCAAAACTCCTCCTTCAACCTCTCTCTCCTCTCCATCCCCCAGGGCTCTCCCCAGCCTCCCCAAAGAGGCCTCTAAATCCCTAATCATAAATCTTCTGCCATAATCTTTTCCCCATAATCTTCAACCATGAGTGACCACCAACAGAAGCTACCCGATCCTGAACCTGAAGGACCAGGAGGAACCTTGGCTAAACCTGGCCTGCCTCTAGGAGAAGGAAGGGACCCCCTAGGAGGAGAGGTAGCTAGAGACCCCTGAGAGCCTAGCCTACACTAAGGCCAGATCAGCCTCTCCCATGACTGCCTCCCTGAGTCTCCCCTGGCCCTTCCCTCCGATCTAGGTCCAGAGACGCCTCCCTCACGGCGTCCACGGTTCGGGCAAAAATCAAGGCTGCTTTCGCTTTCAGCTAACGAAGCTCTTTGCGCTTTAGCTAGCGGCTTGCATATTGTACTGCACCGCCGGTGGCATAACCAACGCACGGTACTTCAACTCCAACTAAACACTAACCTTAAGCTAAGCTTAAAACCAACACACAACACGACAGCCACACAACTCTTGCTCAGGCCCCAAACATACAATACACAAAACAAAATCTCATAAGAAATACTGCTTCCCACAAGAAATACAGTTATTCACTTTTCACTTTTTTTTAAAAACTGAGGCAAGAACCAACGGGGCAAATCCCAAAAAACTCCAATAGGTGACTTTAGTCTCCAACTTTCACGGTGAAAAATTCCAGAGCAATTTCAGAGCGGCCGGCTGCTGCTGATCTGCTGCATCGGACCAAAAAAGACTGAGGGATATGACGCCGTCCGGTCGCGCTGTACCCTGACGCCCTGATGTTTGTCAGTCTTAAAACGCCTTGCAGCCTACTTTTAATACTTTGATATTCGGGCCGACCGAGGACAGCGGACTACCCAAGTGTAAGGACTGCAGCAATGTGAGATGAAGAACATCTCTAAGTCGTTTCTTTGACTGTGGGTAGTCCTGAGATTCCCATTGAAAATGTTCCCTGAGGGAGTGAAGGTTTTCTCCATAGGAAAGGTCCGCTGAAGGGGAGACAGAGGGGATGGATTCCACTGCATCTGAATCCTCATAAACAGTTAAGGGCTGTTGTTCCTCCTCAAAGTCAGAAAAATCAGATTCCTCAGACTCTTGGTCTGTCATAATTTCTGGAGAAGGAAGCCTTTTCCTTTTTGGGGTGGGGGCTTGATTACCTTGGATAAGGGAGATGAGATCCTCTGCCATTTTAAGCATTTGAGCTTGGGGTGGGGGAGCAGTATCAAGATGGTGGCTAGAAGCAGATTTCCTAGGAGTGGCCTGGCTGCGAGGCCTGAGAGAATCTGTCGGTCTCTGAGAAACGGTAGTCAGAACAGAAGACTTTTTTTGTCTAGAATCGGTAGTGTGAATAGCCTCCTCAGAAGCCAGTGCCTGTGTCTTGGCTCCAGACCCAACAAAGGCAGAGACAGCCAAAGGCTCGGAAGACGAAGTGGATTTTTGTGGCATGCTGGACTTCGTAAGGGTCTCAGCAGAGGCCTGCGTAGAAAGTGAGTAGGGCATCAGGGGCTGCGAAAGCGCCTCACTGAATTCCGGAGAACTGACGACTTGCTTAGCGGTACGTCATCGTAAGACTTAGCCTTGTGTGGCCTGTCTCTATCTTTACATTTTTTCAGAATATCGGCAGATTGTTGGCTGACGGACGCCATATCAGAATTCAAAGACAGAATATGAAAACATTTGTCTACAAAAAGAGCTCTACAGTGAATGGTTCTCGCATTAAAGAGGGCACAGAACCGGCAATGAGGGACGTCATGGTCTGGGCTTAAACAAGTGAAGCAGTAAGAATGAAAGTCTCAGTCTCCGTGTGGGATCTGCTTTCCACAGATGAGACAATTGTTAACTTTTTTGGACATCGGTTAGAGCAAGAAAAAAGGGTCCCCAACGGGGTACTTAGCTTTAGATGTTTTCTGCTGAAATTCGACTTCTGGTAGCGACCGACCGGCACTCGTGCAAACTGTTTTGCTATGGGCTCCACGGCAAGAAAGACTGATGTAATGACGGTGGCTGCCTTGCTTTATAGTAACGATGACCTGACATCAGACTACAGGCAACAGCAGCGGGCGCACAAAAACATTGACTCTGGTATTCGGGCTGGCCAAGGGCTACCACAGCAGGGATATAACCCACAGGTGATGGACTGCAACAGTGAAACACAAAGAACATCATCATGTCCTGGAATGATGGTCTCAGTAGACTAGAGAATCATCTTGGTATGTATTAGAACATTGTTGTGCTGCAATCAAACCTGACCTTCCCCCAGCGGGTCTATATTATAAACCCAAAGTTTACTTCAGCGAATGCTCACATGAGCGAAAACGCTGGTAAATGAAAGGGTGTTTGTGGAGTTGCGGTACAGTGAGGAGTGGGATTTTTGCCCTTTCCTCACTGTAGTGCGATCACGGAGTTGAAATATATAGTTAGCAGGGGGAGTGGGGGTCAGCAGTTCGATTACCAGCTTTTTCGCTCATGTGAGCGTTGGCTGAAGCAATCTTTCGGTCTTCTAATATAGACCCCCACCAGCACAGTAACAACCAAACTCTGGCCAATGGGAGTGGCTGCTGCACTAGATCCCATTATATAATGCTAATGACAGATCCACTGCAGTCATGGCAACTAGGGTCAAAACATTTAGGAATCCACTCAAGCCATGACTTTGGAGACACACAGACATAAGCTGTATCAGGTTAGGTGCAGCAGGTAAGTAATATAAGCATGTGAGTGTGTAGTGGGGCAGTAGTTGTAGGGGAGTACAGGGACACCTCCATCATGCCTGGAACACTGTCTGTGATTCTCTTGTCCACGTTGTACACGAGCTTGGCAGGCACAGGAATCACCTTTATGAATTATGCTTCTGCCAAGCTGGTGGACCACACATACAGTCCTTGTATGAGACCGCATATTAAATTCTCTTTAGATGAGATGACAAGGTAGAATTGTAACTAAACAGACAGACACAAAACACAAAAGGAGGACAATATGGCTAAGTTATTTTTCTCTCTCCTTATTTGAAAAATGAGGGTATGTTTAGAGTCCCCATCAAATTTTGCATGCATGTTGTTAAGATGCACATAAAACTGGAGTTTTTGATTTTGCAAATAAAAGATAAATTAAGATCTGGGTTTTAGATTCACTTCTTACGATTCATAATTTTACCAGACAAGAATATTTGAATTCTTTTATCCATTCTGAGATATTTTTTGCGCTCCTGACAGTAGAGGTTTGGTAAGTACTAGTGCAGAAATGTGATGCGCCTGACATCCAGTTTAACTCCCCAAACTCTGGGTTGCAATCTCTTTACATATTGGTGACAATGGAGTTATTGTTTCAGTAGGGGGTCAGGCAGGTAAGCTAGGAAAAAGGGCTTGAGAACTCATTGATGCTGCTTATGGAGGAACACGACTCACTGCTAAAGTCCTGCACCTCCAGGTGATGTTTAATGGGTAGGATATGCAATAAGGCAATCTGAGGGATGCTGCTTGCCAACATGTGCACAATGCCTTCCGAGGCTCTGCTATCTTTCTTGTTCAGTCGGATTTCAATGAGAAAATACAACAGGTATATGCACCTATCCTCTCACCCCTGAGAAAAGTGAGCAGGCAAAACCTCTCCATTCTTCTCTCACCCCCACTAGTTCATCCATTGGATGACCCCACTCTAATGGAAATCCTACATATCCACAAAACAAACAGTACCAGAACTGCTCATTCTAAAGACTTAAACCTTGCCTGTGATATAAACAGGACCTGCTGGAGAGAAAAGTATGTATCCCAGAGACTACCCCATCTCTGGAACAGGCTCCCTATCCATGTGAAGCAGAGTTCCTCCCTAACCCGATTCAAGTGTAACTTGGACAACTGGGTGGGGAACAGGAAATTCATCCCTGACTTGACAACTATGCCTCTAATAGACACAGGCAACCTGTAAATGGTTAATCTCCCAGGCCCCTGCTTGTAAATGTTTCAACTGCCAAGCCCCTGCTTACACTTTTTAAGGGTACCACAACTTGTCAGAGATTTGGGATGCATGGCTAGGCTTAAAAAGGCCCTTGTGGTCATTAGCCTAGTAAACACCTAAGAACCTACTGCATGACCCACTAGTCAAACTGCAGTTGCCTGCGTCATAGTCAAGAGCTTTATCTTTCATGATGGATCTGGCCCAAACTGAGAGTTAAAACTTGCACGAAAAAGTCAGGAATAAAATACTGTGTGCCGAGTATGCAGTAACCTAACAAAATCAGGCAGAAAAGTTATTTTAAATCAAAAAGCCAAAGATAACTATGATATCAAATTAAAACTAAAAAAAACAAAGAAAAAAATGTCTCAAACAAAGCATTTTCTAAGCACAACACCAGGCCACAAAGCACCTGTAAGCAATATGGATTTGCCCAATGCCATCTGTTGCTATCAGATATGACTATTTGTATACCATTCATCCAGTAATGCTATGGTGTTCCTGCAAGAATTTATCAGTTTTTTCATCACCTCAGTGTTGTCACCCTAATCCATTAATCCTGGTGATTTCAATATCTAGGTCAGCGATGAATCAAAGGCACTTAAAAACGAACTGCCTTCTGTTCTGAAATGATTGGATTTGTTCAGCTCATTACTTCTGCCACCCGACAATACTCCAACTAGGTATGTTCACCTCAGATGTGGTGAGAGAAAACAATCTGCTGGTCTGATTATGGTCTTATCTCCTTTAACAATGACACTCCCCAGTAAGTGAGCAGACCTTAGGTTGGGCATGTAAACCAATTTAAATCCAGCTTCTTGTGGTGTTCCTGCTTCTGTACCAAACCAGCTCCCTCTGATGTGAAGTACTAATTATCCAGCTGGGGATGGTCTATAAGGGGCTTCTTTAATTTGTTATGTTTCCCCCAATATCTTCTTACAGCCATTAAGCACCATCTTCCAATGACCTACTTATTCCTACTGCTTCATTGTATCTGAGGATAATAGATACAGAAGGCAGAAAGCAGGGATCACTGGCTGTCATTCTTTGTTTCTGCATCCTAATCCCTCTACATGTTGGCATGCAATTGCAGTGCAAAGCCTGCTAAACCTGGCCTCCAGGTGACTGTATCCTTCCATATACCCACTGAGCAAAGCCCAGCAACAATTTTCACCTTGGCAGGACCATGTTCCCATAGCTGTACTTCTCTCTTGCACTCATGGAGTGCAGAGTACCTCTTTGGTCTAACCATAACAGACTACCCCATAACAGGATGAGCACCAACCTCTCTCCCTGGGATGTGTTATCCATTGTAAAACACTCACTACTATTCTTCCCCAGCCAGCTACTAACCAATCCTGGCTTGTCCAGGCAATAGCTAGGACTTTCTCTCTCTGCTGCCCTTGCCAGCTTCCTGTAAGTCCTGGTACGGTCAACCAACTCCACACTCTTAGGAGGACTGGAGATAAACTAGCCTTCTTTGGAACAAGTTTAGTTTGAATGAATAATAGCATGATAATGTGACAAGTCCCATAAGAAGGCACTGTTGTAGTCCAGAAAGACTTAAATTAAAAACTGAATTCGGAATTTTGGCATAAGTGTTTATAGCTTAAACACTAAAGCAATAAACTTAAAACTAATCAGGAATTTAATTCAGATAGTGGACAGGTTAAGCAGTCCAGTATGCCCTGGTAGTCCACCTCCTGAAGCTGAGTGGTATTCTTTAATGAATACCTCTGGGCTACGTTTGGTGCAGGCTAGACCCCAATCCAACTAGGCTGGTTCAAATCCTATTTGAATGCCCGCAGTCCAACAAGCTTCCTCACTAAGGAAAGTAGTGCTTCCATCACCTTTACAACAGTTGTTGAATACGGCAGTCCTTAAAAAAACACGAACTTCAACATTTTGAAAATTTCATTCTGGTTTCTAACATTCCACTTACTGTTAAAGTTACAGAGACGATAATATATATACAGACTAAATCATTTCTTTAAACTCATGGCCTTCTCAGTCCTTAAAAGTCCAACCTCAGGAAACAGCACAGTACTGAGACAGGTCTTACTACAAACATTTTGTGGCAGGACATTAAAGTTGTTGTTCTACTTTCATCTCCTTAACCTCTGAGCAACACCAGACAATGTTCACTATGAGATCACATTAGACTATGTCCCCACTGTGACTTCTCTAACAGAGTCCTTGATCATTCTGACCCTTACCTTTTAGGGCACAAACAGTAGGCCGTTTTGGGGACTAAATTTCCTCAAGCTCTTCTATGTGGTATGGGGCTCCTTAAAGCTTTAATTTACATCTTTTTCTGTTTATTATATACATGCTTACACTTGAAGTCATTTAAGGGAGGGTTTAATGTACCACATTTATGCAAATGCTAGCCAACTTTACAACTCTGCTTTTCTGATAAGGGTTCAGAAATTACTTCTTCCATCTGAAGGAGACCCAAAAAACCTACAACCAATGCAGAACCCAAACAATGGAAGTTTCAAGGTACTTCCTCAACAGTACCATCAGCAGCCACTCTTCCAAATACTGTAACATATTATGGTCCTACTTTTGTGAAACGTTAGTTTCAAAGCTAGTACCTCAGTAAACACTTTGGGTGCAGAAGACAGACTGTAAAATAATGTAAATGTATCCTGAATACATTTATAACTATATTTTGCTTTTCATCACTTGTATGTAAAATCTGTGCATTGCTATACATGTAAATGTAACCTGTTTATTACTGTATAACACGCTTACATAAATCAAATTGTGTTAACCTCTGTCCTGATTGTATTACCCACTGCAAAATTCTAAAACCTCATTTCTACTGCTAAGAAACTGAAATTCTGTTTTCTTCTGTAAATTTTTTGTAATTTTTGTAACTTAAATGGAGCTTTTCTTCCCGGACCTCCACTGAAAATGAGCCTGAGTGCCCAGTTAGAATCAACCAGGTAAATAAAAGACAATCAATCAATCAATAAATAAATAAATAAATAAATAAAACAGCAACATTTTATTGGGAAACTGAGGTTAACTCAGTCTGAATAGAAGAAACCTCTTCTGTGGCCTTCGGGTAATAATGCACCAGAATACAACCATCATGTTCAGTTACAAATTCCAAATGGAGGGACAGCAGGAACATCACCCCTGACAGCCACATCCAGAAACTGACCCGAGAGATGTACTTGCTAAAGACAGTGAGTTCTAGAATAGGATGGAAGCCTCCTGTCCTATAAGCAACAGACACAATGACCTCATTCCAAAGGAGGGAGGGTATCAACAGCCCCTCTAAAAATTACATTCTGAGTGTGTCCGAAGTACTCTGTGGAGAAAGTTAGATTCTTAAGTGAGCTGCATCTGTGGGTACAGCTAAGAGTGACCTTCCATGACAAGGCTGAGAACCCACTGGTCATTGTAATGTCTCTCCAAGCCAGTGCAAACTTGGAAGAAACAGCAGTGGCAAACCCTGCTCGGGATCTAGAATATAGAGGTAAATTATAAGCTGTGGTAGTGGCTGTAGCCCTTGTAGAATGAGGTCTTATGTTCTGTGGAATTGGTTTTCCAGAATCTTATGCAATTTCCTATCCATTTGTATCTTGATGGAAGATTAGGAAGGGTTGCACTGCCATTAAGGCCTGTAGTTCGAAACCCTCCTTGCTGAACTGCCTGAGTAGAGGATGTGAAAAGACAGGAGGATCAAAGCTGTATTCTGCTGAAATAGCTGATGCATGTATCTTGATGGAGGAATAGGACAGGCCTGTATGTAGAAGCAGCATTTCTTTTTATGTGCAGGTGCAGCTGGTCCTGAACTTTTCTTGCTGTTAGTTTGTTCTGCTTTGTTAATGCCAAGTTCTTGTTTGGGATGGTATCAGCCTTGACTTTTGTAAATTGACTGTGTATCTTTGTCTTGTGTGTTGTCAGCTTGCTTGCTGTGTCCTTGTAAACAGCAGTCGTCCAGGTATGGATAAATTTGGATTCCTGTTCTTCAACCATGCATGCCTTCTTATCACCTGTTGGATGTTATTCCATTTCTAATAATACATTCTTATCTAAAAGATTCATCAGAGGACAGCTTTTAATTTGATCATGTGAAAACTGACAGTTTAAAGCTCTCTAACGGCCTGCCACTGTCAGTCCTGCAGTTAGTACTAGTATACTTGTAGCATTAAGGTCACCATCCTGAGTAACTTGGCTGAAACTACAGGAAGAGACAGGGCTATCTCATGCTTTTGGGTCATTCTCATACTATGAAGTAGGAGTTTATTCATTAAAAATAAATAAATAAATAAATAAAAAGCAGGCTGGTCTAGAAGGAGCAGCAGCAAAACCAAGGGAGTGTTAAAGAGATCCTCCACAACAGTCACTTCCAGTTTCCACTTTTGGTGGCCCCTGTCCATGTCCTGGGAGGCTTACCTTGACAGGATGTCTTCACAGAACAGGGCACCAAGAACAGCAGCCTGTCTGAGCACAACCTTAAAAGAAATGGATCTTAGTCACTTCATCCTGCACAGAAACATATTTAAACGTATGCCTAGACATGGCATCAGCAAAGGGAAACAGGTAATAAGGAAGCATGCATGGTAAGGGTCTTAAACAGATTTTCCTTGACCCCACAACCAAAAAGGTCTACTAGTTTGCCCAGTGTTTCATCAACAAGGGAGGACTGAAATATTAACAAATGAGACAATCATCTCAGCGAGCTAAGCCCCCAGAGGAACAGAGAGCACCTTCCTGTCCAACCTATACAACATTTTGCATTCTTTGATGTGGAAAGGTGTTGTGTTCTCTGCAATTATACCAGACTCAATAGATCATATAGAGAGTTAGCCTCACTCATCTCTACTGGGAATTTAGGAGGAACCACCTTCTTGGATGCAGACAGAGTGGCAAACAACAGCAGGTTTCATGGCTGGGTGACACAGGATGCACTCCTCAGTATGGAGAGCATCGATGTCTGTGCAGTAACTGAAACCTGGTTCAAGGCTCCTGAGAGCACCCCAGCCCTACCAGGTTATACCTCGTATCATGCATTTCGGCCCCAAAACCTGGGCGGAACCACAAAAGGAGGGGGAGTGTCCATATTCATTAAAGACACCCACACCTCCAGGTTAGTGGCAACGCATCAAGCATCGGAGACCATCCATGTGCAACTAACCATAGGCAAAACAGCTATACAACTTGTAGCATGCTACAGACCACCCTCGCAATCTCAGGAACTCCATTCAGCCTTCCTGAAGACACTGGAGGATATGAATGTCTCACCAAATACCATCATACTGGGAGACTTCAACTACCCAAACATAGACTGGGTGCATTACTCAAGTCCCAACACCCTAGCCCAAAGGTTCCTGGAATTCATCAACTCAAATGCGATGGAACAACTAGTCACCTCCCACACAAGGGGAAATAATATACTTGACCTGATCATCACAAACATGGGGACAAAATGCTCAACACTGGAAATATACCCCTCACTAGTGAGATCAGACCATAAACTAATAACCCTAGATATTCATATCCCACCTCCACCCCCAGCACAAAAGACCACAGTGAGAAACTTCTCAAAAGCCGACTTTACACTCCTTAGGACTGAAATGGTATCCTTCAAGCCCCCTGGGCCAGTGGAAACCACATCCCACACTGCTGAATCCTTCACAAATGCTTTCTACAGGCATCTCCAAGAATGCATAGATCATGCAATCCCAAATAAAACCAAGACCCTTTCCACCAAAGGCAGGCATCCTATCTGGTGGACCCCAGCCATAAACAAACTCTATAACAAGAGAAGGAAGCTACTGCAAGACAGAGCAAAATCCCATAAAGGGAAGGCATCCCTGATCAGCACTAGCAAAAACTACGTTAAGCTAATAAAATCATCAAAGGCCAACTTCGAGAGAAAAATCGCTAAGGACACTAAAGATAATCACAAGGCCTTCTTCTGTTATGTTATAAACTGGGGCGGAAACCCTCAGATATGCGCAGAGTTAGTTCATAATGGCAAAAAATACACTGAACCCACAGATATTGCCAACATACTGGCAGACAGGTTCAGTGCAAATTTCTCCCCTCCTCTCCCCAAAAGAGAAATAAATATCTCAGCTGAATGCAACCTCCCTGAAATCTCAGATGTCCAGGTGAGAGCTGCCCTCAGCAAAGCTAAAAATACAGCATCCATGGGACCTGACGGTGTCCCAGGTTGCGTGCTACGTGAACTCCTAGAGGAGCTAAACCCGCACATAAGAACGCTGTTTAATCTTAGCCTTGCTACAGGATACGTCCCTGAACACTGGCGTTCAGCTACAGTGGTCCCACTCCACAAAGGTGGCACCTCTACAGACCCTGGAAACTACCGCCCATAAGCTTGATCAGCCTGGTCTGCAAAGCTATGGAAAGGATCATTATGGAACTCATAAACAAAGACATCGGGGACCTACAGACAATTGACCCTACCCAGTTCGGCTTTGTAAAAGGCAGATCCTGTCTTTTAAACCTGGTGGACTTTTTTGAAACAGTCACTAGAGCCATCGATGAAGGCAAAGCAGTTCATACAGCCTACCTGGATCTGGCAAAAGCCTTCAACACAATACCCCACTCAGGCATCACAGACAAGCTCAACAGCTTAAATGTAAACCCGTTTGTCACAAGATGGGTTGCAAACTGGCTAAAGGACATAACCCACAAAGTCAGAATAGCTGGAGCTATGTCAGACTCTAAGCCAGTCACAAGTGGAGTCCCACAGGGCTCTGTCTTGGGACCCCTCTTGTTCGGCATTTATTTCTCAGATGTGCAGGCAAACATAGGGGGGTTGTGGCTGACAAAGTTCACAGACGACTGCAAACTAGGCGCCATAGTCGACACACCAGCTGACACATGCATCCTCCAGAAGGGCCTCACAGAAACAGACGACTGGTGTCAGAGTCATGGCCTTAAACTAAATGCCAAAAAATGTATAGTCATCCCCTTTGGAAAAAGCAAAGTACTCGCAAATTACCACATAGGTGGTAATCCATTAAGTATGGAAAAAATAATCAGACACCTGGGGACCCAAGTTGACAGTGACCTCTCATTTGACACCCACGTCGCCAAAGTGGTTAGAAAGACCTTCTACCTTGCCCACCTTATCATGACGGGATTCACATCCAGATCAAAGGATGTCATTGTACCCTTATATTCCTCCCTTATCAGGCCTATGATTGAGTACAATGCCCCATTTGGTATGTACCTCACCCGGCACCTGCAGCAGATGGAGACCCCAAAAGTACCTTACCAAAAGGATCAAGGGTCTCCAGCATAAGTCATATGCAGCCAGAGTGAAGAAGCTCCAGCTCTATTCAGTAGCATACCGCCTGCTCAGAGGTGATCTGTGCCTTACGTACAAGGTCATGTCCAATTCAGAATTAATGGACATGCTCCACCTCAAAAAATCCATGCTCCACCTCAAAAAATCCAAATCCATCAGAGCCACGAGAGCTAAAGATCTAAACCTCAGCACAAATATGAATAGGACATGCTGGAGGGACAGATTCATAACCCAGAGGTTTCCCACACTCTGGAACAGGATACCTGTCCATGTTAGGCAGAGCCCCTCACTGACTCTCTTCAAGAGAAATCTGGACGAATGGATGGGTGATCGTAGATTTACCCCGGGGGTCATCTCTGTGTCATTGCTAGATAGAGGCACAGTAAACTAAATTTAATTTAAATTGTACACTTCTGTATCATTACATGGGGTGGTGAAAGCCACATACACTTTGGCTAGGCTTATAAATGCCCTAGGGCAGATAGCCTAGTATTATACTATGAAACTATGATTCCTCTCCCTTTCCTGACATATTTTACAATATTTCTGGGAAGGAGGTAAGAGGGCCACATACAGTTCACTTACAGCTTCACCACATTGAAAGTTTCTTCAAGGAGGGATTTTACGAGTACAGTTGTGTACCTACCATAAATGCAGATGTTCATGTGTATTCACTGTTGCAGTCATTACACTTGGGTTATCCTGCTGGCAGGCAACCCGCAGTCAGCCTGAATTCCAAAGTCCTGGTCTGGCGTCGGTTGCTGTCGCCTCTTCCCTGACGTCAGTGTGCCAGGGGTATAAAAGATGCAGCCGACGCCATTTTCTTCAGTTTTTCTTGCCCCAGATGTCAGGTGCCCCCAAAAGGGTAGACTGTAAAAATTATGATCATAAAAAAGCATGCATATAACCTTCATCTACAAGCAAATACACCACATAGGTTGTATAGAATAGATAGGTACAGATAAGTCCCAGCAAAGAAAAAGGGGGAGGGTAACCTGGACTGCAACAGTGAATACACTCGAACATCTACATTTATGGTAGGTACACAACTGTACTATGTTCATCGTGTTTCACTGTTGCAGTCATTACACTTGGGGTGAATCCCAAAGCTGAGGTTGGGCGGCTGGGCCTAAATAGAGTTTGGAGTGGCTATGAGGCCCTGCAGAACTGCAGTGGCAAAGCCTGCTCTGGATTTAGAGTAGAGAGGTAAATGGTAGTGCTTTGCAAAAGTGTGCACTGAAGTCCATGTTGCAGCCTCCAAAATATCCTTGGTTGGTACTCCTCTGAGGAAGGCTGCTGAAGTGGCTGCTGCTCTGGTAGAATGTGGCCTAATGCCCTTAGGCACTGATTTGTCATGTTGTGAATAGCAGAAACGAATGCAGTGGCCTATCCATTTTGAAATAGTCTGTTTTGAAATGGCTTTTCCTTGGGAACCTGCAGCATATGCCACTAAGAGTTGTTCAGTCTTTCTGAAGGCTTTAATCTTGTCCAAGTAAAAGCATAGCTGTCTGTGTATGTCCAAAGTATGCAAAAGTCTCTCCCCCTTATTCTGTGGGTTTGGATAAAAGGTAGGCAAATGTATGGTTTGGTTAAAAGCCACGCTGGACACTACCTTAGGCATAAATGTGGAGTTTGTCCTTAGAGAAACCCTGTCCTGTTGGAAAATAATAAAAGGTTCCACAGCCATTAGTGCCTGTAACTCTGAGACTCTTCTTGCTGAAGTTATTGCTAGGAGAAGAGCAGTTTTCCATGACAAGTATTTTATCTCTGCTGTATTGGCTGGCTCAAAAGGAGGCAGTGTGAGTTTTTCCAAGACAAAATTGAGGTCCCATGTAGGCATTGGAGGTCTTATGTAGGTCTTATGTTTTTGGCCCCTCTGAGAAACTGTCTTAGCAGTGGATGAGAAAAAATAGATGGGTCCTTATTGTAATGAGCTGAAATGGCAGAGGCATGGATCTTAATTGATGAGAAGGATAGGCCTTTGTCCAGCATCTCAGTTAGGTATTGCAAAATCTGAGGAATATTTGATTCAAGCGAGTCAATTCCCTGCGCTTGGTTCCAAGCACAGAACCTCTTCCATTTTTCTGCATAAGATTTTCTGGTGCTGGGCCTCCTGGCCTCCAAAATAACATCCATAACTGCTTTAGAAAGAGGTGTGTTCTGAATGATTACATTATCTGCCATGCAGCCAGATTTAAGGTTTTGAGTTGGCTGTGCAGGATCTGATTGTTCTGTTGGGTCAGCAAATGAGGTATTAGAGGCAATGTCCAGGCTGGGCCTTGAGACAAGCTCTTTAGGATTGGGTACCAGTGCTGGCGTGGCCAGTCTGGGGCAATCAGTATCATTTTTGGCTTCTCTTGTCTGACCTTTAGGAGCACCTTGGAGAGGAGAGGCAGAGGAGGGAAGGCATATACTTTAAGGGCTTTCCAGATGAATGAAAGGGCGTCCACTTTTCATGTTTGCTTGTGTAAGTCCGAGTGCAGAATCTCTGTAACTGGCAGTTGTGAGGGGAGGCGAATAGATCTAAGTCTGGGCATCCCCATTTCCCTGTTATCATGTTGAAGATTTGTGGATCCAGTTTCCACTCATGAGGATCCATGAGGTTTCTGCTTAGTTTGTCTGACAAAGTATTTGTCTTTCCTGGCAGGAATTGTGCTTGCAGATGTACTTGATAAGTCAATGCTGTGTTCCACAAAGTCATGGCTTGCCTGCAGAGGGGGTAGGAATGTGTGCCCCCTTGCTTGTTTATGTACCACATGACTGTAGTATTGTCTGTCTTTATCAGTAGTTGTCCTGGATGAAGTAAGTCCTTGAAGGCTGTCAGAGCATTTTGCACAGCTAGCATCTCTTTTTGATTGATATGAAGATGCATTTGGTTTGTGGGCCATGTGCCCTGAATACATTTTTCTGCCATGTGTGCCCCCCAGGCATAATCTGATGCATCTGTTGTTAGTGTCTGCCTGGCAGTGGGTAAGGTGAATGGCTGTCCCTTGTGGTGGTGACAGGCCTGTGCCCACCATTGAAATTCCTGTTGCAGGCAGAGAATGAGAGTAATTACTGTTTCCAGGCTGTGGCAATGTTGAGTCCAAACACTTTTTAGATACCACTGTAGTTTCCTCATATGCAGTCTTGCATATGGAATTAGTAGAATGTAGGATGCCATGTAGCCTAGAGCCTGCAGAATTTTCCTTGCAGATAACTGGGTCTTTGTTGCCATGTCTCTGAAGTAAGAAGTCAGATGCCTTTGTCTGGCGTGAGATAAGCCATCTGGGCAGTTGTATTTAAGCTTGCACCCAAGAATATTATCTCTTGAGAGGGCACTAGTTTTGATTTCTTTTCGTTTACTGTGTACCCTAGGCAAATTAGTAATCTTTTTACAAACGCCAGATGCTGTAGTAGAATATCTTTGTCCTTTGCTTGAATAAGGCAGTCGTCCAAGTAGGGGTATATTTGAATTCCTCTTTGTCTGCAAAATGCAATTACTGGTGCCAGGCATTTTGTGAAGACCCTGGACACAGTAGATAAGCCAAAGGGCAGTGCAGATAATTGGTAATGCATTGAGCCAGCTATGAATCTGAGGTATCTTCTACAAGGTTGTCTGATTGGGACATGCAGGTATGCCTCTTTGAGGTCCAAAGTTACAAGCCAAGCCTTCTTGCCCAGCATGGGCAGAAGCTGCTGCAGAGTCAACATTTTGAATTTTGGGACGTCCAGAAAAGTATTTAGTATAGACAGGTCCAGCATTGGTCTCCAGGCTTTGTCCTTTCTTGGTATGAAGAAAAGTCTTGAGTAAAATCCTTGTCCCTGCTCTTGTTGTGGCACTGGCTGAATAGCCCCCATGTCCATGAGAGATGAAACTTGTTTTTGTGCCTCTTGCCATTGATTGTGTTGCAGGTTTGGCATACCTTTTGCCTTTGGAAGGGTGTGAAAGTGGAACCTGTAGCCCTGAGAGACTATATTTAAGACACATTTGTCCTGGGTGATCTTGTGCCAGTTTTGTGAAAAAAGTGCTAGCTTTCCCACTAAGGGTGCTGCCAAAAAATAAGTGCTTGGCATTGGCAGAGGGAAGTCATTGGGACTGTTTTCTATAAGGCTGTGATTTGTTTTCTCCGCTTTTGGAGGTAGAAGCACCCCATTGTTTGGGCCTGTATGAGCCCTAGGGCTGTTGCCTGCCTCTAGGGCATCTGAATCTGCCTCTTTGTGGTCTTATCTGACACTGGAAAGGACCAACTCTTAGAGGGCCAGTTCCTGCTAAATCAGGGTGGCTGTACCTGTAAGAAATCCTTTACTGTCTGCATAGATTTTGCCTTATCCTCCATTTTCTTTAACACCAAACAAAGTATCATGCTGTAATGGAGCATCCAATAATTTTGCTTTAACATGATCAGGCAGATTATGTTCCTTTAACCAAGCATGCTTTCTAATAGAACCTGTAACAGCGGCCCTGCACGAGGCCTCCAGTGAATCACAGCCACATTGCAAAGTATGTTTTCCCACTTGTTCAGCTACATGCAATAAATCCTGCAAATCTTTGTTAAAACAAAAAATGTTGACAAATTCTGAATGTACTGAGAACAAAGACATTAAATATTGCTGATATTTGAGCATATGAAACTGACAATTTAAAGCCCTTACAGCCAAGGTAGCAGAAGTATAAACTTTTTTCTCCCATCTGTCCAAAGCCCTAGAATCTCTGTCTGAGGGGACAGGGTTTTTGGCAGAAGCAGCCTTGACCCTGTGAGATAGTTTCTGGGTCAGCAGCAGGGTTTTTGTAAAGAAATTTATGGGTGTCTGGGACCCTGTAGTATCTGTCTGGCTTGACAGGGGCAGGAGGTAAAGAGTCTGGAGACAGGCCGGACTCTGAGAAAACATCATCTACTATGTCTAGAACAGGGGGAATTGCAAGAGGTTTGTGCTGAGGAAGTAAAAGAAAGTCTCTGAGTCTTTTCTTAGAATCGGAATAATCCTGGCTCTCCCAATGGAAATGCTCCCTCATGGTATGCAGGGTTTCCCCAAAAGAATAGTCCTCCGGAGGAGAAGCTGAAGGAATAGAATCTTCAGCATCAGAATCCTCATAGGGAGGAACAGAATATCCCTGATCAGAAGAGGAATCAGAGGAAATGGAAACCTGATCAGAGGAATCATATTCAGTGTCTTGCCTAGGCCTCTTATCAGGAGGGGGATGGAAACCCCCTGATCAAAGTAATTAGGTCGTCGGCCATTTTGAGCATCTGTTTCTTAGGCATAGAAGCCTGTCCTGGAGAATGGTGTACTGGTTTCCTTGTCTTTAAAACTGTTTTAGACGTCGTCTTGGATGCTGAAGTAGGCTTTATATAAAGTTGTGTAGGTCTGAAGGCACCCTCAGAAGCCGATGCCTGCTCAGCGGCTCTGGACCCATCTGAGGGATTAATTTCCGAAGGACCAATACCTTGAGTATCCAGAAGCCTAGCTTTCTTCACGTGGGAGTCAGAGGCGGCCTGTGGCTCTGAAGTAGCGGGAGTCAGGGGCTGTGAAAGCGCCTCACTGAGCACCGGCGAACCGGCAACTGGCCTAGAAGAGGCTTCGTCATCGGTTTTTGACCTCGGATGCTTGTCCTTGTCTTTATCCTTGCGTTTTTTATGAATTCCGGTCGTCTGTTGTTCCGACGGCATTATGTTGTTAAACCTTCTGCCAAAATAATGAAAACAAAATCTTACCGATGCTTAATAGTGCGTTGGTTAAATCTAGCACAAAACCGACAACTAACAACGTCATGGTCAGGGCCTAGGCAAGGAATGCAGTAAGAGTAGAAATCCTTATGAGGTACTTGCTTCCCACAAGAAATATAATTGTTAACTTTTTCTGACATCAGTCTGGAGCAAGAAAAAGGTTTCCCCAACGGGGTACTTAGCTTTATTGAAGACTTCGGATCTGAAATTCGATTTCAAAAATCTCAGGAGTCAGCCGACCGGCACTTGCGAACTGCTTTTGCTTCAGGCACCGCGTGGCAAGAAAGACTGAAAAAAATGGCGTCGGCTGCATCTTTTATACCCCTGGCACACTGACGTCAGGGAAGAGGCGACAGCAACCAACACCGGACCAGGACTTTGGAATTCAGGCCGACTGCGGGTTGCCTGCCAGCAGGATAACCCAAGTGCAATGACTGCAACAGTGAAACACGATGAACATCTGTATAGAGGCAGGGATTCACTGTCTTCATCTGTCTCAGAAATAAAGGCCTTTAAGTCCCCTTTACAAAGCAGAGAGAGAAAGCTTTTACTGAACCTAACTCAGGGACTGGTAGGCCTGCACTCAGCTGAGGTGCAAAAGGCCAAGCCTGTAACATAGTTAAAGGAAAGTTCTGGAATTACTTTAGGCATGAAAGATGGATTGGTACAGAGGATGACCTTGTCCTTGTGAAATACCAGGAAAGGTTCCCTGCACATGGCAACTTACAAATTTGATATCCAGCCTAGCTAATGTTAAACTGTCAAAGGTATGAAAGGGACAGTCTTTCAAGAGAAGAACTTTAATAGGTTGGAAATGCCATTTCAAAGTTTGTGTGTGTTGGGGGGGGGGGGGTCACAGCAAGTTTCTCCACTAAAAAACAAAGGTCCCATACTGGAGCACTCTCTCTTCATGGCTTTTAATGCAACACCCGTTTAAGAACTGTTTCACTGGCAACTGGGATAAAAAAGTGATGCGGGCTTTAGAGGCAGATCAGAGAAGTATAACACAGTCTTGGTTTTTACAAGTCTGACAGATAATTGAGCACCAGAGACATCTGTTTTGATACTGGCCCTGTCTTCTGCTATGCCATCAATGGGAGAACCTTTTCAACTTTTCTATGTAAGGCTAAGTTCTGGGTTTCCTGGCCTCCCTGACAATGTGCAAGATATCCTCAAATAACATGCACCTGGTATCAATGACCACTAAATTCCCTACATTCACCCTACACGTCTCCAAGCTTGGCTCAAAGATCAACCCCCTTGTTCTACGTTAACAGGTCCACATGCTGAGGCAACATTGCCAGGTTCCCTTACTAGGCTCAGCAGAAGGATAAACCACTGCTGCTTGGGCCAAAAATGTTGCTACCAGTATCATTTTTGCCTTTTCTCTCTCAGCTTTTGGAATACTGTCTGGATCAAGGGTATAGGAGGGAAAGCATACAGATCTCGAATTGCCAGGGAAAGGAGAAGACAGCTGCCATCCAGGCCTCTCTTGTGGGTATCTTGGTGAAATATCAGCTGTCTGTCTTTTGGAGAAGCAATGTCTATTTCTGACATACCCCACTTGTAGTTTAAGTTCAAGATGCACTTCCCTTTTTAACAAGGATTTGTTGGGGCTAGTGTTGTGCTGCTCAGATGGACTCCCAAACAGTTTTCTTTGATGGTATGTACTGGATAACCTGGGCCCAAAGTGTCAGACTTGTCTCTTGGACCATTTCCTATACCTGCATTGCTAGTCTGCATGACTTGGGCCCAAAGTGTCAGACTTGTCCCTTGGACCATTTCCTATACCTGCATTGCTAGTCTTCACAAGTGGGAAGAATGAGCTTCTCCTTCCATGTTCCAATATCAAAACTGCTACTAGGTCACAGTTCACTATCAGTATAGATGGATATTCTATCCCTGCACTGCAATTCAGTATTGTACTTTTTTCATTAGTTCTGAAGAGCAGCCTAATTTGGTTTTCTCCATTGTTCTAATTCTCTCTTTCTCAAAAATTACCTTAGTTAAACATTGACCATAATAATACAAATTAGGACAGTCTCATTATACTCCTTGGTTTCTTTCTTCTACTGAAAGAAAGTAAAAAAAAAAAAAGGAAACATGACCGCAGAACCTTTGGGAAGCACAGTGAGTAATGATGCTGCTTCATAACAAGAGGTTCTTAGCTTCAGTTCATGGTGGCATGCTTTGTGTGCACAGTCAGCATCTAAATGTGTGGATTTTCTCTGTGTATCAATTTCCTCCCACATCCAGGAGACATAAAGTAGGTTAACTGACTCTAAACTTTCCATAGGGTGAGGGAGTGAGTGCGTGTGTATGACATATGGAAGGCTAGGGAACCTACCTGTGTTTCCTGTTTGCCTAGTAAACTCTGTTGATATTTGCTATATTTGCTGCTCATGTGGTTACTGCAGTCAGATTTAACTTGACATCTTTGGATGAACAGATTGCAGTCATCAGCAGTACTTCTAACATACATTTTATAACATCCTCACTGATGGAGGCAGCCTACCTACTCATGTAAACACTCATGTACTGACAGAGTATAAAGTTATGACCCAACCATCCTTACCTCAGTCACTTGACATACAGGACTAGCATCTGTGTCAACTATATGGTGAAGTAACGATACCTTACCAATAGCAGATACATGCCAAAACTTGAGTAAAGAAGGATAGAACCCTACACCTTCTGCAAGTCAAAGATCATCTATTACTCACCATACTCAAATAACTGCATTTACTTCTACAATATTTAGATTGCAGAGGATCATGTTCTAGTGGTAACTAACAAATCAGTGACAGGAAGAGACAACGGGGCATAAATACCAATAAAAGCCATCAAACTCAATATCCACTTTACTTGAAAGTTCATATTTCCACCAGTGGAAAGTACAGTTGTGTACACCTACCATAAATGTAGATGTTAGAGTGTCTTCACTGTTGCAGTCATAACTGTACGGTGATCCTGCCGGCAGGTAGCCCGAGGTCGGCCAGAATTCCAAAGTCTGGGTCCGGCGTCGGCTGACGTCAGAACACAGAGATATAAAGCTGACAGCCGACGCCATATTCTCCAGCCTTCCTTGCCCCAGATGTCAGAAGCCCCCAAAAAGCAAACCAAAAGGTGTCTAAAAAGTAACACAAATACACCACAAAAGAAGTGGACGAGAAAACAAGCAAAAATAAGAGGGGACTGGTGGGAGGGAATCACCGACTGCAACAGTGAAGACACTCGAACATCTACATTTATGGTAGGTGTACACAACTGTACTATGTTCTTCGTGTTTCACTGTTGCAGTCATAACTGTAGGGTAGAATCCCAAAGCTGTGAATGAGGGAGGAGGTTATGCAGAAGAAGGGGCAGCTAGAAGACCCTGCAAAACAGCAGAGGCAAAGCCTGCCCTAGACTTAGAATACAAAGGGAGATTATAGTGCTTAGAGAAAGTATGCACTGAACTCCAAGTGGCAGCTTCCAAAATGTCCTTGGTAGGAACTCCTCTGAGAAAAGCTGCTGAAGTGGCAGCTGCTCTAGTAGAATGACTTCTAACAGTACCTGGAATCTGTTTCCCATAGTGGGAGTAACAAAACCTTATTCCATGAGCAATCCATTTGGAAATAGTTTGTTTAGAAATAGCCTTACCTAGAGAACTGGAGGCATAAGAGATAAGCAATTGATCAGATTTTCTGAAATCTTTAGTCTTGTCCAGGTAAAATCGTAGTTGCCTGTGTACATCCAATGAATGCAAGATCCTTTCCCCTTTATTTTGAGGATTTGGAAAGAAGGTAGGAAGGTGAATAGTCTGATTTAGAGCCACCTTAGAAATCACCTTAAGCATAAATGTAGGATTTGTCCTCAAAGAAACTCTGTCTTGGTGGAAGATAATGTATGGTTCCACAGCCATGAGAGCTTGCAACTCTGAAACCCTTCTGGCAGAAGTCAATGCCAACAAGATAGCTGTCTTCCAGGATAAGAACTTGATATTCGAAGCCACAGCAGGCTCAAAAGGAGGCAAAGTAAGTTTCTCCAAAACATAATTAAGATCCCAAGCAGGAACAGGAGGAGTTCTGGGAGGTCTTAAATTTTTAGCTTCTCTCAAAAATTGTCTCACCAGCTGGTGAGAAAAAATGGGAGGATCAGTATTAAAATGAGCCGAGATAGCAGAAGCATGAATTTTGATGGAGGAAAAAGAAAGGCCTTTAAGCAGAAGGTCTGAGAGGTAAAGTAAAATGGAGGCAATATTAGGTAAAAGAGGATCAAAACCTCGATCCTGCATCCAAATACAAAATCTTTTCCATTTTGAAGCATAAGATTTCCTAGTACTAGGCTGCCTAGCTTCTAAAAAAAAACATCCAAAACTTGTTTGGGAAGAGAAGGAATCAAAGGCCCTTGAAGAGCCAAGCTGCTAGGCAAAGAGTCTTGATTTGAGAGTGTTGCATCTGGCCCTGATGCTGGGACAGAAGAGAAGGGATCAGAGGAAGAATCCAAGGAGGTTCCAAGAATAGGTGTTTTAAAGTTGGATACCAAAACTGCCGAGGCCAATTTGGAACTATCAAAATGATAGTCTTGGGTTTGTCCTGTTTTATTTTCAGTAACACCCGAGGCAGAAGAGGAAGAGTGGGGAAGGCATATCCCGAAAGATTCCTCTAGCTGAATGACAGGGCATTCACTTTCCAAGCTGTTATGTGGAAGGACCTGGTGCAAAAGAGAGGCAACTGATGATTGAGATGGGATGCAAACAGATCTATCTGAGGACAATCCCAAACTGCAGTTATTCTGCTGAATAAGTTGGGGTCCAACATCCATTCGTGAGGATCCAAAAGATTTCTGCTTAGGCTGTCTGCTAAGAGGTTCTGATTTCCTGGAATGAACTGAGCTTGAAGATGCAGATTCAGATTTAGAGCTGTGTCCCATAAATTCATGGCTAGTCTGCAAATGGGGTAAGAGTGAGAGCCCCCTTGCTTGTTTATGTACCACATGACTGTGGTATTGTCTGTATGAATCAGAAGAGGTCCTGGTTTCAAAAGAGTCTGGAATGCTAGAAGAGCATTTTGGACTGCCAACATTTCCTTCAAGTTGATGTGCCAGAGTAGTTGCTTCTTTGTCCAAGAGCCCTGCTGGCCAATGTCTAGAAAATGAGCTCCCCAAGCATAATCCGAAGCGTCCGTGGTTATGATCTGAGAAGGTTGAGGCAGACGGAAGGGATTCCCTTTGTTCAAAGCACAAGCCCTGGGCCACCAAAGGAGCTCCTTTTGGAGGCAGGGAATCAGTGGAATCATTGTGTCTAGACTGTGGTAATGCTGAGACCATACACTCGTTAGGTACCATTGAAGTTTTCTCATATGAAGCCTTGCATTTGGAATCAACAGTATGCAAGAAGCCATGTAGCCCAAAGCCTGCAGGAATTTCCTTGCAGTGAGCTGAGGTAAAGTTGCCAAGGTTTTGAAAATTGAGGCCAGCTGTAATTGTTTTTCTGGAGTGAGGAAGGCCCTTTGCAAGCTTGTGTTTAGAAGGGCTCCCAAAAAAATCATTTGCTGAGAAGGGATCAAATGTGACTTTTTTGTGTTCACTGAAAATCCGAGTAGTAGGAGAAGACGTTGAACAAAATCCAGATGTTGAAGTAAAAGGTCTTTGCTGTCCGCCTGAATAAGGCAGTCGTCCAGATAGGGGTAAATTTGAATCCCCTGGAGTCTGCAATAAGCTACTACTGGAGCCAGACACTTGGTAAAGACTCTGGGCGCAGTACATAAACCAAAGGGCAGTACGGAGAATTGAAAGTGCCTCGAGCCTGCCATCTGAGGTATTTTCTGCATTCCTGCCTGATGGGAATGTGTAAGTAGGCTTCCTTTAAGTCCAATGTCACCAACCAAGCATCCTGGGAGAGCATCGGAAGAAGCTGTTGTAGAGTAAGCATCTTGAATTTTGGAATTTCCAGAAAGGTGTTTAATACTGAAAGGTCCAGAATAGGTCTCCATGAACTTTGTTTTCTTGGGACTAGAAATAGTCTTGAGTAAAAACCTTTTCCCATCTGTGAAAGAGGAACAGGTTCTATGGCTCTCATGGCCAATAGAGTGTCCACTTGATTTAAGGCCTCTGACCATTGATGTTTTGGCAGATCCAGCCAACCAATAGACCTTGGCAGAGTGTGAAAGTGGAATTTGTAGCCTCTTAAAATCACGTCCAAAACCCATTTGTCTTGGGTAATACGAGTCCAATTTTGGTAGAAAAGAGAAAGTTATCCTCCGAGAGGGGCTTCCAGGCAAAGAGGACCTGTAGCCCAACCGAGAGAGTCATTGGGTCTGCTTCCTTTGTGAATGTGATCTGTCTTCTCCCCTTCTAGGGGATGAAGCAGTCCATTGTCTGGACCTGTAAGAGGCCTGAGCCTGAGCCCGACCTCTGGAGCGTCTATATCTTCCCCTTTGAGGCCTGTCAGACGTGGGACAGGACCAATTTTTGGAGGGCCAATTTCTAGTAAATCTAGGAGGCTGAACTTGTAAGAAATCTTTAACAGTCAGCATAGATTTCACCTTATCCTCCATCTTTTTAATAACCTCCTCAGCTTTAGATCCAAACAGAACATCATGCTGAACAGGGGCATCTAACAATTTAGCCTTAACTTGCTCAGGCAAATTCTGCTCTCGAAGCCAAGCATGTCTCCTGATAACAGTACCAGAGGCTGCGGCCCTACAAGAAGCCTCCAAGGCATCAAAACCACAATGTAAACTATGTTTGCTAACTTGTTCAGTAGCATGCAATACATCTTGTAATTCCTTGTCCTCTGCACATGCAGGAAAGGCAGAAAGTTTTTGTTTTAAAACAGACAAAAGAAATTGCTGATACTTGAACATATGAAACTGGCAATTTAAAGCTCTAATAGAAAGAGTAGCAGAAGTATACACCTTTTTGCCCCATCTGTCCAAGGCACGAGAATCCTTTTCAGAGGAAATAGGATTTTTTGCTGAAGCGGCCATAGCAGCCTTGGAACCCTGAGAAATAGTTTCAGGATCTGCAGAAGGATTCTTGAATAAAAACTGATGGGAATCAGGGACTCTATAAAATCTATCCGGCTTAGAAGGAGCAGGCAGATAAGAGTCAGGATTCAGGTTAGCTTCAGAGAAAGCATCATCCACAATATCAAGAACAGGAGGAATAGCCAAAGGCCTGTGTTGTGGGAGAAGGAGAAATTCCCTAAGTCTCTTCTTGGACGCGGAGTAATCCTGACCTTCCCAATGAAAATGCTCTCTCATCTCATGCAAGGTTTCCCCAAAAGAAAAATCTTCAGGGGGAGAAGCAGAGGGAATAGAGTCCTCTGCATCAGAATCCTCATAAGGAGGAAAAGAATAATCCTGTTCAGAGGAAGAGACTGAAGACACAGAAGCCTGATCAGAGGAGTCATAAGGAATATCCTGTCTAGGCCTTTTTTCAGGAGGGGGGTGAGAACCCCTAATCATAGAAAGTAAATCTTCAGTCATCCTTAATAATTGCTTTTGGGTCTTGGGAGCTGAATCCGAAGAAGCTTGAGAAGAAATCCTTGGCTTAACAGGAGTCTTTGACTTTGCCTTTGTCTTTGTAGTAATAGTGATATGAGAAGGCCTGAAAACCCCTTCAGAAGCCGGTACCTGCACAGCGGTTCCAGACCCATCTGAAGGAGCGACGTCCGAAGGTCCTGCAGCAGATAAAATACTGGGCCTAGTTGGCTCCCCATGGGAGTCCGTATTGGCCATCGGTTCTGAAGTGGCTGACGACAGGGGCTGCAAAAGTGCCTCACTGACGACCGCCGAAGCTGGCTCCGGCTGCATAGAATCCTGTTTAGACCTCGGAGGCCTATCCTTGTCCTTGCGCTTTTTGTGAATTCCGGTTGTCGGTAAAGTATCCAACGACATCCTGTAATTGAACCGTCTACCGAAATAATTCAAGGCCCAATTGTACCTACGCTTAATAGTACGAGAATTAAACCTGGCACAAAACCGAAAGCAAGAAACGTCGTGGTCAGGGCCTAAGCAAGGAAGACAGTAAGAGTGGAAATCTTTATGAGGTATTTGTTTTCCACACGATATACAATTATTAACTTTTTCTGACATCGGAGGAGCAAGAAAAAAGTTTCCCCAACGGGGTACTTAGCTTGAGAAGAGAAGAAGAAGTCTTCGGACCGACGACAAGCAAAGCAACAACTTGCGAGCTGCTTTCCACCGCATGGCAAGAAAGACTGGAGAAGATGGCGTCAGCTGTCAGCTTTATACCTCTGCGTTCTGACGTCAGAGTACTTGCTGGTACAGCCGACGCCGGACCCAGACTTTGGAATTCTGGCCGACCTCGGGCTGCCTGCCGGCAGGATCACCCTACAGTTATGACTGCAACAGTGAAACACGAAGAACATCAGGGTGAAACAGCACAGAAGCATTACATTGGGAGTATATTCCCTTGGAAACAACTTCCAAAGTACACACACAAAAAGAATACTATGTGATCCCAAACATGAGCTCCACTCTTTTTCTCTGTTGAGACGAGGCTTGTAGATGCAGTACTCACATGTAATTAAAGAGTGGCATCGGTGTCAGGCATGACATACCAACTCCTGCACTGCTCATAATGCCTACAGCAGGAAATCATTATCACAAAGAAATGACAAAAGGGTTGCACACTATACAGTTTCACTACAAGCCGCAGATCATGATGGGCCCCATGGATCCTGTGCACATCTAGTGAACAAAGGGATTTCTCCTTTCACTACAGTTTTTAATAGTATGTGTTAAGATATCCTGGAATAAACTCCATATGTGACTTTTGATTCCAGAGATGCACGACACGACATACAGAGGAATAAAAACTTTTTTCACTTAGTTGATTAGAAAAGAATTGTAAGGACTGGTTCTACCATCTCATTTGTTGTTCCTTGTCTGCTTCATTCATGAGTTAACTATACCCTTGCTATACTGTCAAATATACTTCACTTGTGTATTCATAGCTGATGCCCATCCTCTGGTCTTTATGCTGAATGTCGAAGGGACAATGGTAGCATTTACCCTTAATAGACAAAAAAATCGAATAAAATTACAACTGATACGACTTCTTCTTAAACAAAACTTAAAAACACTAATTTACTTTGGTAGTTGGCAGTGACACTACTCAGAATTACACAACACTTCTAATGCAGGCTGGGAAGGCATCAGAAACATCAACAGTGCATGGGAACACATGAACCTATAATTTCTGATGCTCTCACTGAAAGGGCTGCATCATTCACCAGGTATCACCACTGAAAAAAACATCCCTTTCCTCTTTAAAATAATCCCTGTTCACTTGAGTCATTCATTGCATCACGTGCTGGCTACAGTGTCACAACATACTCTCCCTCCATTCCTAATACACATGGGCTGTTCTTCAATAAATGTTTTGTAATTTTTTTTTTTACTAAGGATAAGACCACAAAATCGACTTTTGCCTTACTGCTGTCACTATGTGGATAGTGTAGGGATGCATTCATACATTTAAGGCTGTGCCCTCTGTACCTCTCAACTGTCCAGAATTTCACAGCATGTCCAGATTTTTGCCCAATATTTTTACTCAGTTCCTCCTAAAATTTCTGCTTTTCCTGGCAAATCAGCAAGGACTACTGTCACTAAATAATGGCAGACATTTTAGTTTCAGACTTCCTAGCCTTCAAAGAATGCATGTTAACATTGCTAGAATAACAGATTTCGCATTATTAGTTTATACAAGCAATATCTAAAAATCCGTCCTTTATTTTGGGCCTTTGTCCCCCATTATTTTTGGCTTATCCTCAATTCTTGTGCTAAGAAATTGAGAGGTATGGCACTGCCCTCCAGTATGCACAGCGGAACATCCAATAATGTCTACGGACACATCTCTGTAGTACTCCTACACTGACATAACCAAAGGAAAAGTTAAACTGGCATTATGTAAAAAAAAAAAAAAAAAAAAAATTACTAATTTTTTTTGTTACAAAAAATGTCCTGGTTATATTAAGAATGATAGGAGGATAACACTGCAGCACTATAGTCATCACATGCTGTAGTGTAAAATATAACAGCATAACTGTACATGGACTTTGTACCAGCGACACTTTAAATTCTGGGACCTGGGACTTTTAATACACACAGAAGTGTCAGCAAGTCTTTTTTTTCCTATTTATTTTAGCCACCCCCATGTCTGACAATCAAGTCCTTCTCTGATCAGGTTCAGTTCATTTATTCCCTTGTAAGTGGGATGTTTGTCCAGTACCATCCAAATGTGAAAACTGCCCAAAGGAAGCTACCACAATTGGCAACCACAATGGTTGCCTGTGTTCACATTGGCATCCCAGCAAGTGAGCATGTAAGTTAGGGACCTAACTCCATCACTAATGGTGATGCGAGTATCTGTGTCATTGCAGGGAACACCTACCCTCTCACAGCCACACATGTACACATCCATGTACACTCCTTCACATGCGATGATAAAGGCCACTGTTACCAGTTAGGATGTCCAAATCAAACATCCTCCTTGCTGTGTCTTGCTGTTACAGGCAAGCCTCCGCTTACTCCAGAGTATCAGTCATCTGGGAATCTCCCCATTCCCTCCCAGATTGGACGAGTCTGTTCTCTCTGCCACCTCCATTACAGTTAAAGAAACCTATGAGTATAACTACCTTGTGACACTGTTACATGGCAGATATGTAAAAGGATAGGGACAAACTACTGAGACCAGGACCCTGAAAAAAAATTTAAAACAATGGTGGAGAAGTGTGCTGAAAAAATATCTAAGAATTTGTTAACCTTATAAGAAAATTATAAGAAAGAAACAACTATAGTCTATAGCAGGTTGAAACTATAAAACCACCATACATACCTGCAAATTTTCCCTAAACACTTTAACTCAGAAATAAACAACTTGCTAACCTTTACTAACATTATTTTTTACCAAAATGCCATGTCAAGAAATAGGCTCTGTATATCTTAATGACAGAGATTTTTTTGTAACAGCCTGGATTCTTCCCTGCATTCTTACCCATCCTGCAATAATGAAAGGCAGCTACGACAGTCAGTCTATGTTAGTGACTGCCCTAGACAGTCAGAACAATAAATTCCATGTTTATTTTAATTGATAAACAGTGGGGGAGGATATGGTGGGATCACAGAGGTGGTCAATCACTTTTACCCAGGGTGTCCTCCAGTTACCATTTACTGAAGATTCTGAAACTGCAGTGCTGGACACAGTAAAAGATTTGCTGAATGATCTGGTGGTGGTGGTGATGTGTGTGTCTGTGTGTGTTGCGGAAGTTGTTTCTTATTCATCCCCTAACAGTGTGTACTACTTCTACCACCCACAGACTTGACATGCTCCATCAATACAAAAATCAATAAAAAGATGACAAAATGGAGTAATTGTAGAATTACACACACACACACACACACACAGACGCATGCGCGCACACACACACACGTCATTTCATCAACAGCAGAAAGTGTGTTGCTCCCATTTGTCAAACTTCTGAAACTGCAGTGATGCCCACAGTTAGGCCTGCCCACTTATTGACATGGTGGAGGAAGAAGTCTCTTTCACTTGCTCTTAGCATTATTAGCCAGACTTATGTCCACTGCTGCTCTGGTGGCTTTATTTAGCTAGTTGACAAATGGACTATGCAACTTTTACTGTACACAGCTCCACCACACAGATATGAATGTAGCAGACAATGAAATACACAGATGCACAAAGTTAAGAGTCTTTCAGAGATAAAGACTAACAAAATTCAATCTCTCATTTTTGTGGCTGTGGACCTGACAACAGGAAGAGGAGATTTATGAACTATGTGCAGCCATCGGCAACAATCATTCACTATATTATTTAAATAATGTACTGCCAAGTACAACAAACATGGTTGTTAGTGGATGTTTTTGGCATTAGCAGCTAACTAAGAAAATATGTAGGAAATGTGTTGTCCATTTGTATTACAACTATACTCAAAACATTTTTTTTTTAAATTTTCTCCCCCACCTGATACACCGGTAACTAACCGCTGAAAGAATTTACTATGTGGAAGAAAAGAAGAAATCACTATTTGAAATAAACAAAAATGCAGATAAGTAAAGGGCTACCAAGACAGATTATTGCACATTTTCTTGCCTCCTGCTACAAATTTTCCTGCTAGGCTTCCCTACTACGGGTACAGAAACAACATCACCACATTGACTTGCCTGGTTTTCTAATTCTGCCCTTTGTGAGAACTAAATTAAGTTAGAAAGGCGTGTGTTAGAAGAAGTAATACAAAATTAGACTGCATAGTCTTGTTTCTCGGATTTAGTATGTTTTAATACAATCTGCCTAAAGAACTAAATGTATGTTGCTTTATCATAAGTGCCAAAGTATCATCCTGCAACAAGAATTGAGATACAGCAAATGGTAAGCTTAAAACTGTACAGGCTACATTTTCCAAGCAGTTGCTACTAAATAAGCAAAATGTACTGTACCCGACAATGTGGATGACCTTTCACTTTCCCAGTCATAAGACTCCATTACAAATCCATGCACCCAAAATGCCACCTTTAAAGGAAAATCTCAGAATAAGCTCATTAAGTAAGGTCCCAGGAATGTCATTGGATAAGGTACACAACCCACAGGAGTGCTGGGCAGTATTATGTGAGAGGTAGTACCTTGATATATTTATTTAGGCTCTAAGACAGAAACAGAGTTCAACGTGATCAGGGCTGTAAATTATAACCATAAATCTGCAAGTCCTAAACTAAATTTCAAAACTTGAAAATCAGTTTAAAACTTTAACAGCATTTTTGCAGGAAGCTCCACCTGCCTGTACACACTTCACAGGAACTGTACCCCCCATAAACTGGCTATTTAACATACATATAAACATATATATATATTTTACACACACACGTATAGAACGAGAGATATACACACGCTAATCCTGAGATCACTATACATCATATTAAGGGGAATTCTCTGAGATGCCACAGTCTCAGTCGTAGTATACAACTACTATTACCCACAGTTTTGAAATCACACTTCTCTAACTGTTGCTCCACAACTGCCTCACATCCATCTTTTTAAACTTGTTAACTAGGTTAGTCACACCAAGCCAAAGTCTCATTTATGAAGACTTAAGTAGAAAAATAGGTCACAAGGGAAAAGTAGGAAAAATTTGAGTAGCTAGTGATTATAGTGACTAACAGTAAGTTATGTACTCACCATAACGTTAGATGTATCTAGTCCATCTCGCCTCACATTCTTCACCTGTGGGTTCGGAGCCGAATGTCGGCTCTGACTCGGCCTATTTACTAGCTCGAAAGTCTTTGATTGGCTGGGCTAAGATGGTATCCCACAATATATTGCCCCACATTCCCAGATCTAGTTTGCTGCCAACAGAAATATAGTATCCATCGCCCAAACCACACACACACACCCATAACAAATAGGTCCAACAAATTATCCAAAGGGACTCTGTAATATCAGAAATACAAGGTGATCCTCCAAATCCTCCAGGCGTGGGGGACGGTGAGGGGGGGGGTAATGAAGAATGTGAGGCGAGATGGACTATATACATCTAACGTTATGGTGAGTACATAACTTACTGATGTTATGTAGTCCTATCTCGCCTACATTCTTCACCTGTGGGACAGCGTCCCTAGCACCTACATCCTGGGTGGCTCAATGGGAAATACTCCTGAGCACTGTGGAGCCAAAAGATGATCTGCCCCTGGACACCACATCCAATTTGTAATGGGAAACAAACGTGTGAGGAGAAGCCCATGTTGCAGCCGCACAAATATCATCCATCGATAACCTAGCCTGAAAGGCTGTGGAAGTGGAAACTGCTCTGGTAGAGTGTGCTCTGACTGGGAAGGGCAGGCTCTTTCCCCCTGCCTGATAAACAAAGGAGACGCAACCAGCTATCCACCTAGAGATGGTGACCTTGGATACCGCAGACCCCAAGCGATTCTCTGAAAACTAAACAAAAAGCTGGTCTGACTTCCGCCAATCTTTAGTCCTGTGTAGATAAAAGCATAGTTGCCTATGAACATCCAACAGATGAAACTGGTACTCTGCCTTATTGGAGAAGTTGGGGAAGAAGACAGGCAGGTCAATGGACTGATTACTATTAGATAAGGAAGCCACTTTGGGAAGAAAGGACAGATTTGGTCTGAGAGAGACTCTATCTTTATGGAATATCAAATATGGGGGCTTGATTGATAGGGTCTGGAGTTCTGAGACATGTCTAGCTGATGTGATAGCTATCAAAAAGGCAGATTTCCATGTAAGAAATTTTAAATCGCAGGAAGCCGCAGGATCAAAGGGTGGGAGGGTGAGAGCCTGCAGAACAAAATTGAGGTCCCAGGGCATAACAGGTTGAGATACAGGGGGACAAAAGAGAAGAGTGCCTTTTAGGAATGCTTTACACAGCCTGTGTGCCATTAAGCTAGGTTCATAAGCCACATGAAAATTTGAAATAGCCGCCAGCTGAACTTTGATGGTGGCCGAGGCAGACCCTTGGTAGAATAAGTGAGACAGAAATTCCAAAACAGAATCAATGGGGGCTGTGTAGGGGTCAATACCTTTGGAATGGGCCCATATCGAAAACCTTTTCCACTTGCTAGAGTAGATCTTCCTAGTGGACGGTTTATGAGAGGACGAAAGAATATGGACCACGTCTGGAGAAAAATCATGACACCTGACTACGGATGGAAATGGAGTAGCCAGGCAGTCAGCCGGAGGGTCTCCAGGGAGGAGTGGAGCTGTCCCGACATGTGTCAGCAAGTCTGGACGAGGGTCCAGAGTCCAAGGAGCATCCACCATGTAAGGTTGAAGGAAGGGGAACCATACTTGTCGAGGCCAGTGTGGCACGATCAGAATCAATCTGCTTCCCAAGGACAGTGCTTTCTGAATCACCCTCGAGATAAGGGGAAATGGAGGGAAAGCATACAGCAGACTCGAGGGCCAATTGTGTGCAACAGCGTCCCTTGGAGATTCCCCCAGTGGGGGGATCAGCGAGAAGTAGCTACTGCATTTCGCATTGAGGGGACTGGCAAACAGATCGCAGCAAGGCTGACCCCATTTGCTGAATATGCTGTTCGCCACCTGGCGGTTCAGGGGCCACTCATAAGGTATGAGGATCGCTCTGCTTAGCCTGTCTACAATCACATTGGTTTTCCCCGGGATGTGCGTTGCCACTAAGGCCCGTTGGGAAGCTATCGCCCAATTCCACACTCTCATGGCCTCTCTGCATACGGGGTACGATCTGGTTCCTCCTTGCTTGTTGAGATACCACACTACTGACATGTTGTCTGAGTGTATCGCAATAGTCCCTAGAGGAAGGACATCCTGAAGTGCCTGCAATGCTAGGAGCACTGCCCTCATCTCCAGGACATTTATGTGCAAGTCTATCTCGTGCTCCTGCCACGTGCCTTGGACCATCCTGCCGAGATAATGCCCCCCCACCCTATCCGGGAGGCATCCGTGGTCACTGCGGCTATCGGGCTGGGTGGAACAAAGGGTTTCCCTACGACTAAGTTGTTGGTGCATAGCCACCAACTGAGGTCCTGCTTACATTTGCCTGTGATTAAGATAGGATGGGATAGAGGTAGTCTTTGGAAGGACCATTGGGCGAAAAGGAGCCATTGTAGGATCCTCATATGTAATCTTGCTAACGGGACCATCATGATATTGGACGCCATTCTCCCCAGTAACTGAAGAACTAGTCTTGCCCTCACACGTGTCAGAGGCCTCATTGTACGAACTTGTTGTTGCAACCCTGTGATCCTCTCCATAGGTAGGAATGCTCTCAACCGAATAGTGTCCAACTCTGCTCCTATAAACGAGACACGCTGTGAGGGTAGCAAGGCAGATTTTTCCAGTTTATTGTAATGCCTAACCAGTGACAAAGATCGATGGTAGTATCTCTGTTTTGAAGAAGTAGATGCTTGGTGGGGGGCGGATAGGAGCCAGTCGTCCAGGTAAGGAAACACCTGGAATCCTTGACGTCTCAAGTGAGCCGTCACCACTGCCATGCACTTGGTGAACACTCTGGGGGGCTGTGGTGAGACCAAAGGCAGGGCTCGAAACTGGAAATACCTGGCTCCCAGCCAGAAGCGTACATGACATCTGGATGCTCTGTCCATTTTGATGTGGTAGTAAGCATCGTTCAGGTCGATGGAGCACATCCATACTTCTTTTCCCAACAATGGGAGAATCGATTGTAGCGTGACCATCCAGAATTTGGACTTGCGTATGTAATGATGGAGTTGGCTGAGATCCAAAATGAGTCTCAGGTCCCTCGTTCTTTTCGACACCAAAAAGAATGTTGAGTAAGTCCCTAATCCAATCTAGTCTGGGGGGACTGGTTGGATGACTCCTATTTCTAGCAGCTGAGAAACCTCTGATGCTGCTTGATCTCTTTGACTGGGTGGAATGTCTGGGATCCGTTGGACGGGAGGGGGTGAGGAATAGAATGGGATGGTGTAACCTCCGGCGATTATCCCTAATACCCATCGGTCTTGGGTGATGTTGACCCAGGCTTCCGGATACCAGGAAATTCAACCCAAGACTGGCTCTGGAGAAGCACAGTTGGGCACACCCTCAGGAATGAGAGTATGGGGAGCCATGAAAGGAATCGCGGTCCCCAGAATTGCGGGGCCCCCTCTGCCTCTGGGGTGATGTCTCCCTGAATACGACCCCCCTCCCCTGCCTTGGAAGGGGGTCTCACCCTGTGCAGCAGGAAAAGGACTTTGTGATTTCTTGAACCACATCTTTCCCCCTCGCTGAGCCTTGGGATAAGGTCTCGACGGGAGGGAAAAACAGACTCCTACAGCAGACAAGGTCTTTCCCTCTTGCTCGCACCTGGTGAGGGTGTCTTTCACTTTGGTCCCGAACAAGGAGGAACCATCAAAGGGGGCGTCAGTGAAGTAAGACTTAAAGGCCTCCGCAAAGTGACACAGGCGTAGCCAGGCTTGCCTCCACAGGGCCACCCCTGAGCTAGCCGCCCTACTAGCTCCCTCGACCGCTTACAAAATCAGTCGCATGGACGAGTTAGCGATGGAGTTAAGGGTAGAGAGCTGAGCATTGACAGTCTGAGCCACCACCTGAGGCACATTACCCGTTAGAGTATCTCCTAACTCCTTAAGGAGATCTCTCTGGAGCCGCGTGAAATGAGACAAATAATTCAGTGACTGCAAGGTAAAGGTCGCTGAAGACAGGGTACGCTTCCCATACCGACCCATGGTCCTAGACTCCTTGTTAGGAGGATGGACCGAAGAGGAAGACTCAGCAACTTCCTTCTGTGTGGCAGCCGCCACCACCATAGCATTGACCGGGACTCCCTTTGTTAAAAATTCTTTCCCTTGGGGAGCAGACAAAAATTTGTTGGGGCATCGAGGAACAGGCTCCACGGAGTCAGGAGTCTCCCACACCCTCTGACAAATAAGGTCCAGGAGCTCGTCGAAGGGTGGAGACATCCAGGAGGTGGAGGGCTGAGTGCCAAAGGCCTTAAGGAATACTGACTCCTCCTCGGAGGGGGGTTTGGAGGGCCAATTTCCTCTTTGTTTCAAGATCTCCAGGATATCGGAGAACGAAACGTCCTCAGAGGAAGACTTAGGGGATCCCTCCGATTCCTCGAGGTCAGTATCGGAAGTGAGGGACTCGTCCTGGGAGACTACGTGCTTCCTCTTGCACAATTTCTTTCTGGGGGGGTTCCTCAGGCACAGGCTCTGAGGGCTCCTCAGAAAGAAGGGGACCGCTCGTGGGGGTATCCTTAGGCCCTGGCACTCTGCTATCCAAGGATAGGTGGGTGTCAGAAGCTCTCGCCGGTGTTGTGGGGGATGGAAGACCCGATCCGAGAGACTGGGTCGAAACCAAGAAACATTTGGCCAACACCGGCGACTGTAGGAGCCTCTGCACCACCCTATCTACATCCAAATCGGAAAGCCTGGAGGATTTGGAGGAGATGGATGGAGACCTGGACCTCCTATCTGGAGAACCCTGCCTCAAGCTTGGCGACCGGCTCCGAATTGGTTCCAAAACTATCGGAGGAGAGACAGACTCAGTCGACACAGCTACCTCCTGCGGCCCCAATGCCAGTGAAGCCGAGGAAGCAGACTCAACAATGGTAATTTTACAAGGTGGCTCCGAAGTAATAGATGGAGCCGAAGACCTTTTCTTCGATTTGGAGGATTTAGACTTCGACTGGGAGCTGAACCTAAATCCTCTTCAAAGGACGGCTTTAGCAGTCCCTTTAGGATAAATTTGTTTTTCCTCTCTTGGAGCACCCGAGGACTAAAGGCGTGGCAGAAACTGCACGACTCCTGAAGGTGGATGGCTCTAAGACAGTAAACACAGACCGAATGTCCGTCTGTGATGGACATTTTATAGGCACACTTTGTACACTTTTTAAAGCCCGAGGGCTTATGCTCTTTTTGTTCCTTAGACATGCCAAGCCAACAATTGTAGCAGCCGCTACTGACAAAAGGTGGGAAACCGCTAACACAGAAATGGAAAAACAAGTATAACCAACAACCAAGCACAGGTGAGAACCTCTAAATAAAATGGTTCTCAACTTAAATGAAGTAAAACGCACCTAAGACAGCCAGACAAACACCACAAGGAGGACTAGGTCCTCTAACTCAAATGGGCCTAGCCCGAAGTAATAAAGGGATACCACACACAAAAACACTCGCAACCTACAAAAAATAACGCAGCAACAACACTATGAACAACTCTAGTTGTATAAGAACAATTAGCCAACATTTTCACAAGAAAGAGGGTTTTTTTAGCAATACTTATCCACAGCCAAGTCGAGACCACGTCCAAGCTCTACAAGCGGCAAACGAGATCTGGCAATGTATTGTGGGATACCATCTTAGCCCAGCCAATCAAAGACTTTCGAGCTAGTAAATAGGCCGAGTCGGAGCCGACATTCAGCTCCGAACCCACAGGTGAAGAATGTAGGTGAGATAGGACTACATAACATCAGTGTGTTAGAAAATCTGTAAAGGTGACATTCTTAAATGTTTAGATTTTTATTTTTTTTGTTTTATCCTCTTGAATTTTTTATTCTTGGCTGGGCAATTTTACACTGTTTTGTTTTACACTCTTCTTTGTTCTTGCCCTGTTGGCGTTAGTATAAAGTATGAACAGACTTCCTAGGGACTGGAGGAACTGTACAAACCCCACCCCATTCTTTGTTAAACAGCAGGGTATTGGGAGTCACTGCAACTACCCCATCCCATTCTTTGTTAAAAAAAAGAGCAGGGTATTGGGAGTTACTGCAACTCTTCTGGTTTGTTGTCAGGGAATGGCTTTTTAAATAGGAGCTAAGCAGCTGGCCATGTTTGCATGACTAGCAGGAACAGAAGAACTTCATTGGGTAACATTCAAAGTATAAACTATTTAGTTTATTTTAGGCTGTGAATCAATTTTACTCTATATAAAACAGAAAACCTTTATAATTTCTACTTACCTGATTTGACAGATGAGGGTTTTGATAAGACAGATGTGTCTGTGATATATTTGCATAAGAAGCATCTATGTTAATTGAGGAGATGGCTACAGGTGCAATAAGTGCAGATATTTGGTGAAATAGTAAGAAGTCATTAAAATACAGTGAGAAACGTGAGGAATGAACACCACACTGGGAAACAATATGCTAGAATGATCACACTGAGAGCTGGTGAGATTGAGGTTTTACAGTGTCGCTGTCGTCAAACAATTAAAACTCCAAAAGGGTGTGGATACAGGAGCAAGCACTAACACGAGTCCTGCAGGAAGGAAAGCTTACCTGCATGATACTGTGGGCCGTGATCATGTCAGCTATTGGTGGGCTCATCCTGGGATACTGTTTCCCAATGCGACGGTCCGGTCCTAGGATTTCCGAAAGCACATGACAAATTATATATTTGGCCTTTGGAGAACAAGGTTTCCATTAAGAGTAGGAAATGTAAAGTTATAAATGTTGGTCCAATAAAGAAAAATCTGTCTGTAATAAATAATATTAACTCAGTTTGCACAAAATTCAAGAATATAGGTGTCATAATATCAAACATCAAGGAGTTTGCATGTTTTAACACCTTTATTCAAAAGCTTGATTAGGCCAGTCTAAGTAATAGTCTGGTTTCTGTGTACATGGGGGACATTGCATCAACACGTTGGAATGCATTCAGAGACTATTCACAATTTCGATACTGGCTGCTGAAGGGGCTTAGATATGAAGTATATACCCTCTCAAATTAAACAATCTTGGGAATACGAGAACAAGGCATCTAAACCTGCTTCAGCAATCAATAAAATAAGGTAGCGAGACAGATTTATTACTCAGCATCTCCCTAAGCTCTGGAGTAGACTTGCCCTACATGCAGATGGTGCATCACATTACTTTATCTTTCTTCAAATGGGACATGGATAACTGGATGAGTACTCATAAATTTGACCTGGGCTTGGCAGTATGCAGTGATCACAAGACTCAGTAACCCTGAAATTCCTATGATTCATACAAAGGAAACATACAAAACTGCACTCTGTCAACTACAGGTTCATCATAAGGGGTGACTTCATTTTGGCAAGCAAACGTATCAATGATAATGCAACCTTGGGTAATTGGTTCATAAATTACAGGTTAACCATTTGAAACAACAACTTGTTAATAGGCACTGAGAGTCAAAGGGGAAGGCTGGGAAGAACTTTATTTCAAATACAATTGAGAAAACCTAGAACAAACTTCCTAAATGTTTCAGATAGTCAGACTTTCTGATTAGCTTTAAAGCTAAGACTGATTCGTGGCATGGATATATTTTTTTTCACTTGCAGTACATGGGACAGGGCTTGTAATGGCCTCTTTTTAGGTACTTAGCCTGTTATAAACACTGAAACAATGTGTATTTGGGGTGCTCAT